>NC_135150.1:4211655-4462136 GCF_050948215.1 Halictus rubicundus | reverse complement strand
CTTTCTATTTATTGCTCTATTTTAAACTCGATTCTCTCGTAAGTTCCCCCCCCCCCACCCCCTCCACTCCCTTTTCGCATGACTCATTGCCTATGTACATTTGATTTTATTTTAATTATCATTTATGAACGTCTTTAAGACGTCTAAAAGACGTACCGTTTTGTAACGCGAGACGTTCTGGAGACGTTCGGAAGCCATTCGGAAGACATATTCGAGACGCCTCTGTGCTATCTGCGATAATTCTTTAAAAATTAATTTTTAATTTAGGACATAGGTTACCTTGCTTAAGGAAATATCGAAAAGGTTGGCTTGTATTGTTATTAATAGTGACGTACATTAGCTACTAGAAAATTTGAATAATTTTAAAACAATAACTGTGATAATATGTCATATGTCTGATTAAAATAATATGAATATTGTCATTTACAAACTTCAATTGAGAACCCATACTTTTTAGAAATTCCTGGCTTCTTCAATTTGTTACGATGCAGATAATGAATTGAAAAAGTTAAATACATTCAATAAATGTACCTCTCTGGCTCTAATGTGCTGTGTCCTATTTATCCTATTTGTGTCTTATTGCATGCTATTAAATATCTGAAATAAAACAGACTCATATAATTCGAGGTTTTCATGTTATTATTTTCCCTGATTAAAGCAATGAAATAAAACATCGCATGAAATATATTTTCATTAAAGACTACTGAATAGCCCTCAAGAGTTTAATTTGTTAAAAGGCAGTTATAATCTCCTCATTCTGTTAATCTCATTATATGCCGCTTTGTTGTACACTTTATTTTGTACATTTATAAGTTATTAAATTATATTTTGCATATTTTAATAAATTTATAATCTAACTTACTTGATTGCATTAATAATAACTTGCATGATTCTGTTAACATAAGGATTTATTTTACGACTGCAATGATTAGAACTATGTCGTTGTTTACACCTGCGGTAGATTCTAGGCGATCTTTCGGGCTTTTGATGTTTTCGCACTGTGAGGTGCCCGCTAATAACTAACTCGAAGGACCACCTTCTTACGAATGACTAAACAAGACTATGGTTGACGTGAATGTGCTATATTTCGAAGTCGAAACTGAGTACAAGTTTGAGAATTAACTGTCTGCCTGCGACTAGAACTAATGCAGGGCAGAGCTATGTTTCTAGTTTTACTATTCGGTTAATTCTGCCGAGGAGACTTCGAGTCATCCTCGTTCAGGGTGCGGTACCTCTTCCCTAATCGCGAGCGATTTCCCTACCCTTGGAAAAAACCTAGAGTGGGTGGTCTTAAAACTAAAGATCTGGAGACGGGCCCAAGATCACAGGGTAAGGACAAGAGGGTAAGGGGTGGTGAAACGGACGCTCGCGAAACGGTCAACGTATCCCAATGCTGTCGACCACGGCTGGCAGATCCTCACATCTGGTAACCATAAACCACCAGGGTCTAACTACCTAGCCGAGGCGAATCGAGGGACCCAGGGTTGACCTTGCGTAAGATTTTTACAATGGTCGCGCAGGGAAAGTTATTTGACGCAATCCCTGGGACTTGAAAAAGGGGACTGGAAACTATAAAACTAAGTACGGAGACAGGACCAAACCGTAGCCATGTGTGCCGATCCCACAAACGTAACCTCAACGCGGGCCGTTCATAATTTCTTAGATAAAAAAGAAAGTTTATACAATATTCATTGTATGCTTGTGAAGTCGAGAACAACGAAATAGAATTTTTTAAAAGAAACGAGTAATATAAATATTTAACCCTTTGCGGACGGGACACTCTGACGCGTGAGTGTCCGCCAGGACGGGGAGGCTTGGTATCATGCTGCTTGGGCCCAATGCTTGGGCTGCTGTCCGCAGACACGCGTCCAGAACGGTAAAAATGTTTGGGCTGCTGTCCGCAGACAGCCGTCTGCAAAGGATTAATAGAATATGTTGTACTTTTTTATCACGAATCTGACTCGATATTATAGTGCAAGGGGTTAATAACGTAAAACCTGCTAGATGGTACCTAAACATTATTCAAATGCTAACTTACATAACAATATTCTGTGGATACTTTTGGTGATTTCTGTGAATATTTTACTTACTATTTTAAGAACTAAACGTACAAGGAGATTTAGCTAAGTGTGAAATAAGTGTATAAAATTGTTTAAACGAAAATTGTATTACCTAATGATAAGTATGTTTTATAAAAATATGCTCATCAAAACCTGGCAGCATCTTCATTTATTGTGAACTATCATTTTCTGGGAATAAATGCATTCCCATCATCTCTCATGCTTAGCTTCGATAAAATCATATAAATATGTGTTCACATTTAAACTAAATAAATAAACTCATAAAAGTTTGTGTAATATTGTTTTCACTTCAAAGATATGCATCAGAATTCGATTATGAAGTACCCACAGTAGAACTTCGTTTGTTAGGACATCGATCGATTATTAAAAGGATGAGTAAGCAATCTTGTTCGAGATTCGATCCGATCGAATCGAATCATATATAATCGTTTAGTACACCTCTGAAACAGCTGAATATCAATAAAAATACTTAAGGTAAAATTACTTAACTAATGATTTTAAGTAATTGTTACGAGCCAGGGCTGCGAGCAGAGCGAGAGGCCGGCGAAGGGTTATTAATCCAGGAATATGATTTCAATTTGTTAGTTAGGTACGCGGACGAACTCTATGCGAAATCAGGGAGCCGCTACGATTATAGACAGAAATCAGAGAGTCGTTAGGATGGTAGTAGGCCTCGTAACTAATATAATTTAATTGATACAATCCGAGCGGTAAGATTGTATCGTGTGGGAACGTTCAATCATTAGATTAGAATATTGGACAGTAACTAAGGGTTTATATATTGTACGATTTACCAAACAACACGAATATATTCTGATTTAAATGTGTGTTACAAGTGTTGGTGTCGCGATCGGATTGAATATAAGTATACAATAATAGTATTGTTACCTAAGGTGCACGGTGTTGACGCACTGGCAATGCGGGGTCTAAGAGCAATCGTTGAATGCCAAATAGAGGTATTACCGAAATAGCGGAATCTATAAGGTTAACTTGATTCGAAGGAGATTTTAACCCGATCTCATTGGAACTGACTCTTACGGATGCGACTCGACGTGTCTGTCACACAAGAGCGTAGTTGTGATACATCTACAAAAATGAATACATTTCTAAACAAATACATTTGTTCCGTCGCGAAAGAACCGTACACTTGGGGTTTGCCTTCGGACGTTATTTATGATGCGTTCGTGACTAACAATAAGTGACTACTTTTAATGATTAGACACGATGCAACATGTGGCGACAATTCGAGCCATCGCCTGCCTTTCGTTTGTTTTCACTTCCTAAAGTTACGATACGTCATAAATTAAGCCCTTACGAAGGATCACCCCAGCCGAAAAATACGGTTCTGAAGTTATCGAGAGTCAACCCTGGTGAGAAATAAGTATCAACTTACGCTCTCGAGGGCAAGACTTATTTTGTTCGCCTAATCATGGATGCGCTGATTGGGTAATGTAGCATTTGGCAGAACCAATTAGTACATTTCTTCTTCTATTGAGGAACGCCCTTACTTAACGAAGAGGAACGAAAGATCAATCGAAAAGTCCAACGGGACATCAATCGCAAGGTCCATCATTCGGGACTGTAAAACGAGAAGTCCACCGTATCAGGACAAGTCATCAGGACAAATCTGGTACGAAACACGATTCCTTCTAACCTTGGTGAACGGAAAGTAAAATAGCTACTCAAGATTAATTCGGCAAGTAGTAAATCAGTCGAACAATATTTATACTCTTACACGGGTTTAATAAAAGCAGAATCAAATGGATTTTATAAGAGAATAACGACTTAAGCTACGAATTATTGAATTGGACTGGCTGTGACAATCATCCAATGCAAATCCTAAAAAAATGTTTGCTACATTATGAAGAACAAACTTAAACTAAAATAAACTTCATTCATTTTTCCAAAAGTGTCACCAGTACTCTCTTGTGGGAAAAGATTATAATTACATTGATTTTTAAAAGATATGGAATGGAATTTTTAGTAATTGTTTCTACATTTAACATCAAAGGACACCCGAACTGGTGTCAATTCAATGTTTCGAGCGTTTGACCAGTCCAATATTGCTGCTGGTTCAGGGGAAATTAACGCTCTAGTTCGACAACAGTAATTACTATAAATTATATTCATAAAATACACGTAACGTTCGTAATACTCCAAAAGTTCAGTTCAAAATCAAAGTCCAAGATCAATTTGTTCAAAAGTCCAAGATCGAAGGCCAACATCAAAATACAAAGACCAAGTTCAAAGCAAACACAAGATCATGATCAAAATCTATGCGAAATCACTTTTTAATTACCTTCTAAGATTCGTTGTACTGCTATCTCGTGTTCTTCTTTGTCTTTATTTTTTCACGAGAACACGGTCTTCCACACAACGTCAATTGCATAACGAAGATAAATTATGTAATGTGTTTCCATCGGTGTTCTCGTATAATATAATAGATCCGCATTCATGTAATAATTTACGGAGAGTTGCTTGTAATGAAAAGAAATTTCCTCGTTAAAATTAACAAAGAGAAACTAAACAGCCTACAATTATCTCACACCTACAACTGACTTCCTAATTGTATCTCATTCTCGCAGATTGTTGCACTCGTTCTTTTGGTATCGGCTGAAAGGAACTTAATTTTCAAGAAGTATGCTGAACAGAGAATAAAAAGAATCTAGTTTCCATTGATTTTCATCTTTCCTGTAATTCTTGCTTCATTCAAGTTGGTGAGTGATTCTCCTGAAAAATATTAGGATTGTTACATCTATATGTAACGGTCGTCATTATTTTGTAGAAGCAATAGGCAATTTCCTACAATCTTTTCACGATCTAGTCTATTACTGTTAAAAAGAAAAATTAGCTAACATGCATCAATCAGTTTCCTTTAAATAAAATTGAAAATAAATATTGACAGGTATCATTTTTACGTGATTATAATATACGAGATTTATAGAGAAACAAATTGTAGAAATATTTAAAAAATCATGTTATCACTTGTTAAATAAAAATCAAGTATATTCCATAATAAAGGGATTCAAATGATGCCAGAAAGATAGAGAAAAACATTGTAAACTGCAGCCACTTCATAAATAATTAAATAAATTATTTTTAGTGAGGTAATTCTAACTATTAATTCATAGAAAAGTCCATTCATCATTTAACTCAGTCATCATTTAGTGTTTGTGTAAACATTTTTATAGGCTTCAAAGAATTGGAATTTACTAAGACTTATAAACACTTTAATAGAATTTAATATAAAATTCTAATACAAAATCCAGTTTTGTAATCTCTAAATTTTAGTTTTTTTGAAGATTTTTGTAAAACACCAGTACGTAAATGCTTGTAGTTTACAGTGAATTCTCGTCATAAGTCAGTTGCGCGGTTCTGGCGACTCACAATTAAACGATATCTGAGGTTCTTGCCGAGCGTTGCATTTCAAATACACAGGGCACGCTGGAAACCCAAGAGTCACATCCGTCAGTAAATCGTAAACCTATTGCTACTGACGGATAGTGACAAGAAGGCTGAGAAAATGTCTTTCTCCGATACAATGTTGCACGTAGAAACGGACAGCGAAGCTCGAGAGTGGGATATAGCCCGCGGTGGTGTGGGTAGTTCCACTGACTCCCAACCGCGAGATTGCCACTGACTCGCAACGAGAATTCACTGTAGTTATTCTTTCAGTATTAAGGTTCTATGGATGCAAAAGTATTATTGTTAGGGGCAAAAATGGTAGGTTGCACTACTTGAATGTATACTACGTTGTTCCATATTTTAATTGGATTTACCCTTTTTTATAATCCTCTCGTAATCATATTTGAATGTATTGAGTTTTTTTAAAACTCGTATCTTATCGCAAATGGATATTAAAAAAAAATAAAATAAAAAGCTGGAAATTAAGGAAATACAAATGATTAGCCAAATTAATTATTAGTTGAAATTTTTTATCATCTAACGAAAGGAAACATTATTACTGCCATAACCAAATTGCACTTTATAAAATATAGGAAATAAATCTTTCTTGGTTGAAGGGGAAAGTTTTAACTTGGAAGTATTGTCATATCATTTTGACTGTAATAGAACTTTTCATAAAGTACATTTTCCAACAATTTATTTTTGTTTTAAGATATATATTTATATTCACATAAACATTCATATTTCAGTAGAAACCTGCTTTCTAGAGTTTGTTGGCTTTTAATATCCAAACCCTGGAATGAAAGGACTTGCAAGATTACACATATCCCATCTAAACTCTATAAAGGTAATTTAAATTATCAGCTGTTTATGTTGGGTAAGAAGTAGTTGCAAAACTATGCGAAAGAAAATTAATACAGAAGGGTTTAAATGAATCTAGCTATAGCTACCGCGAAATAAAAATGTCCTTCTTACAAGAGTTGACAAAGAACAATTGTAAACATAAGTAGCTTTTGTATATAAGTGGTACTGACATTAAAGACAATACCACATCGAGTTTTTAAATTTGCAGTCAGAATATTAAAATCATATTACATAGAACATAAACATTATCACACAAACTCCTGGAGAACTTCTACTACAATGTTACGAGCCAGGGCTGCGAGCAACGCAAGAGGCCGGCGAGGGGGTTGTTACCCCAGGAATATGGTTTCAATTGTTAGTTAATATTGAAATCTTTGTTGATTTGAACTTAAGATTAGTAAGCCTCGTAACTTATATATAATTTAATTGGTACAATCCGAGCGGTAAGATTGTATCATGTGGGAACGTTCAATTATTACATTAGGATATTAGGCAATAATTAAGGGTTGTAGATTACGCGAGTTAACAAAAAAGACAAATATATTCTGAATTAAGATAATTACAAGTGTAGTTGTTTGTGTCGCGAATGAATTTAGTGGGTGTACAATTGGAGAAATTGTTACCTACGATGCACGGTTTTGACGCACTGGCAATGCGGGGTCAGAGAGCGATTATTGAATCCGATCTCACTAGAACTGACTCTTACGCGTGTAACGCGACGTGAATGCACGATTACTGAAACGCGACCGAACCACTTCTGAATCTCGTCTGAACCGAAGAGGATGAAAATGAACGAGTTTATATACCCTAAAAATGAGAGAGAAATGTGTCTGTTTTATTTCAATGGTCGCATACTCGTATTTATCGTTTCGAGTGAGTTTAAGGTTTACAGCTGGATCTTGTTTAAAGGGTAAAACGAAGGGTTGGCCAGGGTGTTTCATATCAGAGACCATCATGATAAAACATTCCAGAAGGGAATGTTTTCAAGATTTCCATAACAAGAAATCGTACGGTGCTGTTACTGAATCATGCTTCGTGCCAGTTACGTCCAGCCGGAGCACAATCATCCCTTCTATAAACAAGGGGCCTGTTTGGACGCTTTTTCGTTCTCAGAAAAGAGATTAGAACTTCTAATCGAATGAACGTGGAGAAACGTCTCCATACGTAACAACAAACATTTCGATAAATATACACTTCGATGCTTTAATACTTGTCTAGCCAGTACGTTATGTTCTTTTACTTAAAAAAATTGATAATATTCCATAACTCCTTGCCTTACAATTTAATTCCAGATTAATACGTACTATTTCATTTCATTTGACGTTCTATAGGATGTCTAAAAAAATATTTTACTTCTCTGAAAGAGATGATGAAAATGTTCTCCGCGGCTTTGTTGAGGCGCTATTAACGAAAAATACGCTTGCAAATCTACGTTATGGACATCACCGTGTACTTATGTACTGCCATTTAACGGCTCCGCTCGTTAGACGACGCGACGCTCAGTACTACATATCAACGTGGCAGCACCCTTACCAGTCAAAAACGCTTACAATCGGTTAAGTTTAAACACGCATAACTTTCGAACTACTGATCTTCTAGGATTAAAACCTAGATTGTTGGCATTTCCTCGCTAAAATTAACACGAATTAACAAATTCCATAATAAAAATTAGTAAAAGAAATAATGTACCATTTGTGGCTCACAAAAATATTCGGACACGTATTATATTTCTCTGGCAATCGCCTTCTGGGGACGCGATATTCCAAGAACGGGAAAACGTTTGTTTACAAACAGAATCTCGTGGACCATTAGATGTCCATGCCACCTCACTACTGTCAGTAGTAAACGTGAATTCGTTCAAAATGGGTCGCAAAGGAAAGAATACGAGTTTCGATGTGCGACAGCTTGTAATTTTTCATCGAGAAAAAGGAAAAACCTATCGCGAAATTAGTGCAATGCTTCGTATAAGTAAGAGTACTGCTGCAGATATCTGTCGACGATTTTATATTGAGAATCGCATTGATTCTATTCCGCAAACTGGAAGACCAAGTCTCTTATGTACGAGGGAGAAAAGCAAAATTATTCGGAAAGTGAACAAAAATCCGCGCTTAAGTGCTCCAAAACTAGTTAGTGAGCTATTAGGAGAAAGCTCCAAAAATGTTTCAGCCGAAACAGTTCGGAGAGTGCTGAGGCAAGCTGGTTACAATGGAAGAGTAGCTAGAAAGAAACCATTTATCAACGAAAAGAATGTTGATAAACGAAAAACCCTTGCAAGAGAGCTAATTTCTAAGGATGAGACATGGTGGAAGGATGTCATATTTGCTGATGAAAGCAAATTCAATCTGTACAATTCCGACGGAAGAACTATGGTGTGGCGGAAAGCGAATAAAGAGTTTAATTTTGAAAATACAAGAGGTACAGTGAAACACGGCGGAGGCAGCGTAATGGTCTGGGGTTGCATTTCGTCATATGGAGTCGGTAACCTAGTTTTTATTGACGGTATCATGGACAAAAATCATTCTTTAAATATACTCAAAAATAATTTAATTCAAAGTGCTGAAAAAATGGGGCTTAATAATACTTTTAAGTTTTACCAAGCAACGACCCCAAGCACAAGTCACGTATTGTGCAAGAATTTTTATTATACCGCTGCCCCAAAATTCTTCATTCGCCGCCCCAATCACCGGACCTTAATCCTATCGAGAATTTATGGGATGAATTGGATAGAAAAATTCGAAAAACCCCAATTACATCGATAGCTAAATTAAAACAAAGACTTGCAACTGAGTGGTCGAATATAACTGTTGAATATTTAAAAAAAATTACAAACAGTATGCCAAACAGATTAAGACACAAAATGGTTATGCCACGAAGGATTAAACAAATTTTGTAATGCTAAATTACATTATCTAAATTGAAAAATTAATATTGTCCGAATATTTTTGTGAGCCAAAAATGGTACATTATTTCTTTTACTAATTTTTATTATGGAATTTATGTACATTTTTCAAATAAATTATTTATGTTTATCAACATTAATAGATCTTTTATTGCTAGAAACAATTCCCGGGACGATTGCTTTATTAACAAAGGAATTATCAAGTCGTAAAGGTAGTTATAGCTAGTGTCCGAATATTTTTTGGAGTCACTGTATACCAGCAGCCCATTCCACCACAGTCACTGCAGACAGATGGTATTTATTTCCCGAAAACCAGGTCACAGCAACAAGAGGAAACATCTGTTGCTGGTAGACAACGACATCTGTTGCTGGAAGGTTCTATTCGGATAAGCAGACTGTTCAAACATTTGGATACTAGAAAAATCAATGAGTTCTCGATAAAGCTAAATATTCTCTTTACACCTAATCAAAATATTAAGGCTGCAAATCAATTCTCGACCCTAATACTAAATTAGCTGTTGCGTTATACAAATGGAAACTATACAATTGGACACTATATTAGAACAATAGAATTTTAAATCCAGGTGATATAAATTCAAAAATTCACTGTGTTTGGGGAGTACAATGTCGACTAATAGGACGCATGTTAGAGACTGGTTGCTATTTGCATTCTAATTGAGAAAAGGTGCTAGTGAGAATAAGGAAACGATTTGTATGGCATTAGGGCAGGATGCTCTGTGTCCTAGAGCAAACGCCAAAAATGGTTTCAGATACTCCGAAATGAAAATTTCAATCTGTAGAATGATGAACGTTCTGGACATCCCGAAAAAAATCATAAGACAAATATTTACAACAGCGGTTGACCGATAATCAACACCAAACCCAATTAGAAACTTGTTAAAGCATTGGGAATTCGCCAACAAACCACTTTTTCGGATTACAAAAGCTGGGTAAAATTCAACAAAAGGAATTTGTTAGTAACGCATGGTTAGAACTGTTGTACTGCTGCACGATAATGTCGAGTCTCATACAACGGAAACGACTAAAGATACTTTTGAATGGTAATTCGTCGAGTTAAAAGATTTTGCCACTTTCAGTGTAATCACCAGACGATCTGGCTCCATCGAAACACCATGTAGCGAATTCCCTTTTCAAAGAATTTATAAATAGGTATAAATGGGTTTTAAAGATTTATAGAAATGGGATTCGCCACTTGCCCGGGAAATAGAATAAATGTGTACATAAAAAAGTGTAGATAAAATAAATGTAATTTGTCTGGTGAAAGGCCGAGAATTAATGCTGACACCAGCAGCTCATTTCACCACAGTCACCAAGGACTGACGCGAAAATCAGGTCACAGCAACAAGAGACAACATCTGTTGCTGGAAAGCGTGCTATTCGAATAAGCAGACTCTTCAGACATTTGGATACTAAAAAAATCAATGGATTCTCGATAAAAGTAAATATCCATTTTATAATTGATCAAAATATTCTATTTCCGGTGAAATATCGGAAGAAAAATTGGTTCTTGGCCACTAGAAAAGCGTGCTACGAATCCATTTATCCGGACATATGACCAGCTCATTCAGCGCTTTTCATCGGACCGGAAGCCAACGCATGAACGGGCCGTTTCTTTATCGTAGCCACGCGGGATGGTGGAGGGTAAGAAAACCACGGGGAGGAGGTACGAAGGACAGGGACGTCAGTATTGACCCAGTTGGTGGCGCTCGCTGTTGCTTCACCCTCTTCCCAACCCCTGTGCTGCGCTTGTCGCTCGTTGCTCACATGGTAGACCGAAAAGTTCGGCCTAGCCCCCATTCGTGATGATCAACCTCGTTTCAACACATTGACGTCTTGATATGTGATTCTTTTGCTCACCAAATGTCACTCTGTGAATTCATTGTGTTCCTTCAGATACATATTTATCCTCCATAACATATTTTATTTCAAATAGGATATTTTCCGAAAAATCAACTACAGGTAACCCTCCTATAACACGGTAGATAGGTTCCTAGAAAATGCCGTGTTGTATGAGACCCAGAGCACCGACGAGATATACAGGGTGGCCCACATAACTCTGAACAGCTCAATATCTCGAAAACTATGCCGTCGATTTTAAAGTTCTTAGTCTTAAATTGCATGGAACTGAAGGGCCTTTCTGACTACATAAACGTGAAGTGGCCTCCATTCCCGTTTAATGGGGGAGGGGGGGTACCTTTATAATTTTAAATGGAACCCCCTATAAAATGTTACACATTTAGATTCTACAGGAAAAAACAAGTCAATTTTGTCGGATACTTCCATGATGAGATATAACAGTTTGAAGTTTCGAGTTGTAGGTACTTGAAGCGCTCGGAAATAGCGTTATGGAATTATACGCGCTTGAGTCCTTTGCTTATTCGTGAAGAAATAAAATGTACTTTAAATTAAATGTTCAAAATGTCCACCACGGGCTTGTAAACATTTATTTACTCGAAACATCAAAGTTGTTCTAACATTTTTTAACATTTCGGGAGTCACTGAAGCGCAAGCGTCACGTATTCTTTGTTTCATATCCTCTTTTGTCGTCGGTGGTCCAAACATAACTTTGTCCTTTACATATCCCCATAAGAAAAAATCTAATGGTGTTAGATCGGGGGATCGAGGAGGCCATTGACGAGGTCCTCCGCGACCTATCCATTTGTTCCCAAATTTTTCGTTCAAAAATTGCCTGGTGATGATTGCAAAATGTGGTGGAGCGCCGTCTTGTCGGAACCACATTTCTCTTCTTACGTGCAGTGGCACATCTTCCAAAAGCGCAGGCAAATGATTTTTTAAGAAATCACAATAACTTGCAGATATTACAGTTTCTTGAAAAAAATAAGGTCCAATCACAAAATCTCCCATTAGGCTACACCAAACATTTAAAGACCATCGATGTTGAAAGGGAACACATCGCATCCAATTTGGGTTTTCCACGGCCCAATAATGCAGATTATGTCTATTTACATGCCCTGAATTCATAAAAGTGGCCTCATCGGAAAAAAGTATTTTGCACAAAAAGTCATTTTCCACAACACCCTGCAGCCACTCACAAAATCTTACGCGGTGATCGTAATCTGCTATCGAAAGCTCTTGTGATAAAACCATGTGATATGGATGATACTTTTGCCGTTTCAAAATTCGTTGAATTGATGAACGACTAATATGTGATGTTTGTGCAAGTGTACGTTGACTAATATGAGGATTTAATGTAATTGCAGCAAGAATACTGGCACTGTTATTTTCATTAGTGACAGCTTTAGGTTCATTGTGAGTTTTTTTACACAATTCACCGTGCTCGCGAAGCCGCTTTTCTAAAATATGAAATGTTGCATGACATTTTTTGATCCCATAACGTTCAAAAAACACCTAACGTTAATAACATATTCACTTCTGTGTCAAAAGTAGCCATAATCACAATGTTACTGCTTGAATAACAGCTCTAAACTGAAAACGTTTTCATAGATAAGTGAGTCAAACTCAAGAATTGTAAATATTATTGTTTGTGTTTCTTCATGAATAAGCAAAGGACTCAAGCGCGTATAATTCCATAACGCTATTTCCGAGCGCTTCAAGTACCTACAACTCGAAACTTCAAACTGTTATATCTCATCATGGAAGTATCTGACAAAAAAATGTTTTAGACAAAATTGACTTGTTTTTTCCGGTAGAATCTAAATATGTAACATTTTATAGGGGGTTCCATTTAAAATTACAAAGGTACCTCCCCTTCCCCGTTAAAGGGGAAGGGAGGCCACTTCACGTTTATGTAGTCAGAAAGGCCCTTCAGTTCCATGCAATTTAAGGCTAAGAACTTTAAAATCGATGGCATAGTTTTCGAGATATTGAGCTGTTCAGAGTTATGTGGGCCACCCTGTATATAAAGACTGCCAGCCTTACGGGAGAATGTGTCGCTCGAAAAATGCGGTGTTTTCTACCGCCCTCTAGGATAGATTTTGGCTGTAGTAAGAAACAGAAGGCCAACGACGGTATTTCGTCGGTGCAGAAGACCACTAAGGAAATTCTCGTCGGTGAGAAGGTGAATCATCACGGACCCATATCGATTATCAAATGTTACATTCTCCAACCAGAGTTGAGCAAAATATTTATCTAAATAAAAATTTCGAATAACCAATAAAAGATAAAAAAAATTTTATTTCCTTATTCGAAGGTTCGAATAAAAAAAGTATCTTCATTCGACGAGTATTGGATAAATAATTTTATTCGACGAGAATTTATCCGACGAAGAAAGATAATTTTTTTTATTCGAAGTAGATTTATTCGAACTTCGAATAATTTTTTCATCTTTTATCTGTATTTTCTATTCGAAGGCTTCTAATAAATCTTCGAATTACTTTTACCGAGCGCCGAGATTCAAAGACCCATCGACGACAAACAACATACAATGTAAGCGGATGGAGAATCGCGCGCGAATGAAAGTTTAAACTTTTAGATTTATCAATATATCCTCATAAAATTGTGGCGAGCGAATGAAGGGGATTTTTCTGATTAAAATGTGGTTAAATTCGAGGGTAATCGAACAAGTTTCATTGATACGTAATGTTCCGATAAAAATTACAATTTCATTAAAGACAGTCCAAATGATGTCGTGTTTGGACTCATTTTGATCGGGATAAGCTGTACAACTCATTCGTATTAACAATATTGTCCTGATTAAAAACATAAAAGCATAAATTGCTAATAATGCTCGATACTCCATACGTTTACATTTTATGCCGTTTGGCAGTCGCTTGGTCTTCGACGTTCGACGCTCGTCGGTCCTCGTCGAGCTTCGTCGTCGTTTATTCGTCGAGCTGGCAAAAGTTATCCGAAACCTTCGAATAAATCTACGGATAAAAATACTAAATACAGTCCAATTTGTACCGCGTTTAGTGTCATTTTAATCAGAAGAATGCCACGAATTACTTGCCGCAAGTCCCATAAAAAAGTAATGAAAAATAAAGAAGTTTTGCAATTGGATTGGTAGTTGTTTCAAACCGATACCTCGCGACTCTACGAGCACGGGAACTACCAGCGACCGACCAACAGCCTACAATGTAAGCAGATGGCGAATCGAGCATTATTGGCAATTTATGCTTTTATATTTTTAATCAGAACAATATTGTTTATACGAATGAATTGTGGAGCTTATCCCGATGAAAATGAGTCCAAACACGACATCATTTGGACTATCTTTAATAAGATTGTAATTTTTATTTTAACAATACGTATCAATGAAACTTCTTCGATTACACTCGAATTTGAACTTATTTTCATCGGGAAAATCCCCTCCATTCGCTCGTCATAATTTTATGAAGATATATTGAAAAATCTGAAAGTTTAAACTTTCATTCGTGCGTGATTCTCCATCTGTTTTCATGTATGTCGTTTGCCAGTCGCTAGGTCTTCGACGTTCGGCGCTCGGCAAAAGTTATTCGAAGATTTCTTCGAAGCCTTCAAATAAAAGATGCAGATAAAAGATGAAAAAATTATTCGAAGTTCGAATAAATCCGCTTCAAATAAAAAAATTATCATTATTTGTCGGATAAATTCTCGTCGAATAAAATTATTTATTCGATACTCGTCGAATAAAGATACTTTTTTTATTCGAACCTTCGAATAACGAGTAAAGATAATCTATCTTTTATTCGAATTGTTATTTAAATAATTTTTTATCTACATAATGCCCAACTCTATCCTCAGGCATTCGAAACTTTGGTAACGTGAATTCGGTGGAATGCGTCGAACAGTCGAGCAGGCAGCTTACACGGACAGAGGTACGCTTGTGTGTAGCGCGTGCGTAGTAGAAGCAACGTAAGGAGACGACGGTAAATACGTGAGAGTGAACTAGTCTGATCCAGCTCGATGAATGCGGTAGTGTTCGTACGTGTCGTACTGTTGCGTTCGTCGTTTATTTTTTCACTACAAACGTGAAAGAAAATAATACAACTACGTTCTGAGTCAGTAGTGAAAAGATTGACATCTTGCAAAAAACGATCAACTACATAATTATCGGTTAATTAATTCTTAACTCTTTCGAATTTCACAATTAATACTAATTGATATTTTGCATGATTCTTTAAAGCTAAAGTTTATGTTGTTAAAATGAAATATACATGAAAATATATAGTAAATTTTAATTGAATTTCTTTTTTAAGTTCAGTTACAAAATATATTCAAAATGGTTGCGTATTAATAGTGTTAAAAAATTGTAGAAATGTGAATAATAATTATATTTATGGAAAAATGTTATTTACGTTCAAGATTTATGAAAATTGTATTTCTATAATTTGGAAACGTGGTATTTATATTTATTAATATTGTATTGATAAAGATAATTGTAGATATATAACATAATGACATCAAATAAGAAAATATAATTTGAACCTGTTTCGGCGACGACCGACGGTCGGAGCAGCCTGATGCCGGGACCACTCAGAGTTGAGCGCGCAAAGGAATCCACAGGATGGGTCAGTAAGAGGTTGAGACAGAGAGAGAGAGAGAGAGAGAGAGAGAGAGAGAGAGAGAGAGAGAGAGAGAGAGAGAGAGAGAGAGAGAGAGAGAGAGCTGATATTAAACTGCACTTTATTGATCGCAGACCGATCACAGGCGGCACGACCGGTCGGTCACTCGCGAGCGATGGAGAGAACGAGAACGTCGCGAGCGCTAGAGAACGAGGACGTCGCGAGGTGCGCACGATCGAGAGAGAGAAAGCGCGATCGAGAATCGCGAGCCGGCGGATGAACGGCGGATATCTTGCGCGTGCAGATTTCTGCCGTCGGATCGCGACGCGGAAATCTTGAGCGGCACGAAACACGTGCCGCCGCGATACGGAAATCTTCAACGCGGGCGACGGAGATCTTCAACGCGCGGCAGAATGCACGTAACGCGGCGCGGAAGATTGTAGAAAATACAGCGAACGAGCAGTTCGAGATCGCGAGAGTCTCCGAGCGAGAGATTTTGAAATCTGACCTGAGCGAGACGAGCGCGAGCAGCAAACTAGCGCGTGAAATATGACTGTGCAGACGAACGTGAAGAGCGTTAAGCAGCGTGATGCGAGCGACGAACATTAAGAGAGCGAGAAGGCACACGCAGGTGCCTTAGATAACAAGGACCATCGAATGTGGAGCACCGTGATTAGTGCTCCCGAATCGGATAATCCTTGTTTGTCTCGATTTGGAGGATTCAAGCGTTGAAATTCGGCCAATGAGAGACGAAACTGTTGCTACGCGGTGTCGAGCAACGGCGACACGCGTTCTTGCCGCGTGTTGACATACGAGACAAAAACTGTATGATACAGCGGTCGCCAGTTGAGACAATAGCCGCCGAATTCCAACGCTTGAATCCTGAACAGAACATATAGCACAGACGAGTTATAAGGATAGACCTATCATCTTATGGGACTTCGTGTCCCATGTTCTGAAATATCGACCATTCAAAAAATCAGAGGTTTTGGTATGCCCTCTACGATTTAGAGTGGTGAGTTTAGGAATTATATTGAATCACAGGTATCGAAGGCGTAGTTGTCAAACCACATCGGAGAATATTCATCGCATAGTTGCCAATTTACTGTTACTGCCGTGTAATGTACAGCGCGTATTTCGGCTATTTTCCAAGTTACAGTCGCAATTCTGGAAAAGTAAACGAAACGAGATATTACATGATTAATTCAACCTGAATATTTCATCTCTGTTTAAGTACAATGCTTTCTGTTTCTATACTCATTTTAAAGCTAAATAAATGCTTTTTCAATTTATATAAATAAACTTTTATTTATTGATAGTAAACATAATAATAATTTTGTTAAAAATTAGAATACCTATTTAGCGCTATTTTTATCTTGAAATTGATTTATATGAACTGTTGTTGGTTCCTTTGAACGTTCTGCTATCAAATACAATTTTCAAAAGGACGGAAAACTATTCAAAAGATTGTCAACAAAAATTGTAATGACAGCTGTTATGCGAGGTTCCATATTCGTTACAAGTTGCAGCGTGTCTGTTATTATATTTTAACATTAAATATACAATTATTAGTTCTTTTTTCCAAATTGTTGATACGTGAGCAAAGTTAAAGATTGAATTGAAAGAAGACCTTTCGGTGAATGCTCACTTCACACGCAGACTTAACGGCGAGTGAATGATTGAAGGGTGGATAATGATGACAAACCGGGGATGTGGATAACAAAAACAACTGTATTTTGAAACGAAGGTGAGAGACACTAGACAGAACTTGTACTATTACTACGGCAAGTGAGAGCTAAGTTATAATGTGTCGGACGGCGAGGATGCTAGCGCTAGATGTTTTCGCTTTGCCGGTTTTCAAGAGTCTGTCGAATTTTTGGTGGTCATTGGAGGACGCTCCTTATGGGGGCGGACTATTGCTGGGATTTTCCCAGTGCGTATACCTCACAGGTATAGCCGTTAACGGCAATCGCGTTTCGAACTAAATTGCGGGGGTCATAACGCCCAACCGTTTCTTGGACATCTGCATCGCAGAAGGCCGTGCAGATGCGTCTTGCGTTAATTTATGAGCTAACGGTTTTTATTTTTTTTTTTTTATTGTTACGCCGTAACACAAATATTTTCATAAGTTGTGCAAGAACTTATTAAATATAAACAATAAATCTGTATAAAATTCTGTTTATTGCTGATCTGACTTGTTACGTATGGAGACGTTTCTCCACGTTCATTTCGATTAGAAGTTCTAATCTCTTTTTCTGAGAACGAAAAGCGTCCCAACAGGCCCCTTGTTTAATAATTGTACTCCGGCTGGACGCAGCTGGCACGAAGCATGATTCAGTAACAGCACCGTACGATTTCCTAATATGGAAATCTTCAAAACATCCCCTTCTGGAATGTTTTGTCAAGATAGTCTTTGATAGGAAACATCCTGGCTAACCCTTCGTTTTACCCCTATAAACAAAAGATCCAGCTGCAAACCTTAAACTCACTAGAAACGACAAATACGAGTATGCGACCGTAAAATAAAACAGATACATTCCCCTCTCATTTTTAGGGTATATAAACCCATGCATTTTCATCCTCTTTGGTTAGTCGAGAAGCGGTTCAGTCAAGATTCAGACGCGGTTCAGTGCTCGTGCAGTCACGTCGCGTCAAGTCTAGTGAGATCGGGTTAAAGTCCCTTTCGAATCAAAACGTAACCTTATAGATTCCGTCAGTTCGGTATATATTCTATTTGGCATTCAACAATCGCTATCTAACCCCGCATTGCCAGTGCGTCAACACCGTGCATCATTAGGTAACAATTTCTCTAATTGTACACTTACTACATCCACTCGCGACACAAACAATCACACTTGTAACTATTCCAAATCAGAATATATTTGTCTTGTTTGTTAACTCGCGTAATCTACAACCTTTAATTATTGCCTGATATCCTAATCTAATAATTGAACGTTCCCACATGATACAATCTTACCGCTCGGATTGTATCCATTAAATTATATATAAGTTACGAGGCTTACTAATCTTAGATTCAATTCAACGATGATTTCTCCAACCTAGTGGCTCCCCGGTTACGCATTGGGTGCGTCCACGAAAATTATACCATCCTAGCGGAACCCTGATTTCGCATTGGGTTCTTCCGTATCCTAGCAGCTCCCTGGTCTCGCATCAGGTGCGTCTGTGAGTTATCCACCTTCCTTTAAATCGGGTTCGCCGCGTGTCTCTCCTAGTGACTCCCCGATTCCGCATTGGGTGCGTTCACGAAGTTTCATCCTCCTAGTAGCTCCTCGGTTTCGCATCGGGTGCGTCTGCGTTTGACTCCAACCTCCCAGAGGTTCCCTGATTTCGCATCAGGTGCGTCCTCGACGTCAACTATCTTAGCGGCTCCCCGATCTCGCATTGGGTGCGTCCGCGTACTTAACTAACAAATTGAAACCATATTCCTGGGGTAACAACCCCTCGCCGGCCTCTCGCGTTGCTCGCAGCCCTGGCTCGTAACAGACTTATCGTTTAATCGTAAAAGCATACAGGAGTTCAGATTTAGTTGATCTCTTACCATTATTGTTATCAGTTTTGAAGTAATTGTTTATCAATAATAACAATATCGATAATAATTATCGATAATAACAGACATGCCGCAACTTGTAACGAATATAGCACCTCGCATAACAACTGTCATTAAAATATTTTTTGACAATCTTTTGAATATTTTTCCGTCCTTTTTGAAAATAATATTTGATAGCAAAAGGTTCAAAGAAGCCAACAACAGTTTATATGAATCAATTTCAAGATATAAATAGCTCCTTTATTTTTCGTTATTTTTTTATGAAACGTTTACCAACATATTCGTGGCATTTTTCTGATTAAAATAAAACTAAATATTATATAATTCCGATGATATTTACGTGTGTAATGAACGATGGAAGTTACTTCCTATAACAATTACATTAACGGAAAATTATTGTAAATGTGATCCGAATTATATTGCGTTTGATATCATTTTAATCAGAATAATGCCACAAATATATTGGTGAAAGTCTCATAAAAAAATAATTAATAATAAAAAAGTTAAATTTTTCATTTAAAGGCCTGCGCTTTAGGCAGGTGCGAGCCGCCCGATATTCGGGTTCGGGTCGGGTCGCAGAAAGTAGGGCGGGCTCGATTCGGGCGCGCGATACTTCATGAATTCATGACACATCGGGCTACCCGAGAGTTTCGGGCTACCTGCTCGACTTCGTCGGGCGGGTTCGGAATGAATCGGACAAGTCCGAGCGAGCGAGTTATCGCAATACCTGAGATTCAACTCTGCGTTCTTATGAAATACATACATAATGATAATAATTCGTAATTTTTAATATACTTGGTTTTTTTTAATAAATACCGTAGGTATAATTGGCAAACATATGCATGATCTTTATTTGTATTAAATGTTTAAATAATGCACGTTACACGTGAAAAATTTAAGTGACAATATTTCTGGCATTCTGACAAATTTGAATGAACTTGCATATGCATCGATAATATCATTAAAATATCCTTACGAAGTTACGATCGAGTGGGACACCGTAATTTTATAGTTATTTATTGGCATGCTTGGACTTAAGAATTCGTTACGGGTTTTCAAACGGGGAAAGAAACCAGCCGTACTTCACTTAATGATAATTGGAATTGACGCAGTCAGTAGGCGTTGCACAATTTCTGTCAGGTTGAAGGAACAGGGTTATATAAGGCGGGTGCCTTAGAATAAGTGTTCAAATCAGGTGTACGTGACTGAGTCGTTTATTTACAATAAAGAGTGATGTCGCGAGAGCGTCCGGGGTGGTTCAACTAAAACCGGCGATTCGCTTCGACTCGCGGTTGAACTGTATTGCAACTTAGCAACGACCGGACTAGACTCTAAGTCACTCGGCGGATACGCGGCTGTGTCTCGACTTCGTGACTTCATTTCGCGTCGGTAGTCTCTGCCTTATATTCTCAAAAATGCTTGTCGGCTGATTGGTGGAAGTCCTTGCGGGGAACTTCCACCAATCCGTGCATTTTGCATAACACGCCCACGTTCCACGCCTCTCGTGCGTGAGAAGGGTGAGCGTGTCGTTCTGTTAAAAATCTAATTTTGGTGATGCAGCGGGGTGTCTTCCGGGCCCCGTGCTAAGTGCGGTACGTGACTGCTGGCTTACGTCAACGGGCCCAGCTTTCCCGGGTGATAGAAACCAGGCACGCGTCGCTGGGACACTCTAGGCTGGAGACCCTTAGACTACCCAAAATTTATGGCGTCCACTTGCGCTATTGAGTTCGTCGCTAGGAACTACAAGGACACATCTGTCCGCTAAGTGGCCAAACACGTTAAAGACGTTTTCTCACAAATAGCGTCTTATGCTGTGCAAACCATAAATCTTTCTTGGTGCTGGTGCGCTGAAGATTTCTCTTCCGGCGCCCCGCTAGCCGCTACAAGGTTAATGATAGTTAATTAATAAGTTATATTTATAACAAGATATGAAGTAAGTTAAATAACAGTTAATGAAAACTACTCCTTAAAAATGGTCATAATTTACCATATTTTCATACATTCTAGGTGTATGTAACTTCGTAAGGATATTTTAATGATATTATCGATACATATGCAAGTTCATTCGGAGGAATAAATTCGTCAGAATGCCAGAAATATTGTCTCTTAAATTTTTCACGTGTAACGTGCATTATTTCAAAATTTAATACAAATAAAGATTATGCATATGTTTGCCAATTATACCTACGGTAATTATAAAAGAAACCAAGTATATTAAATATTACATTAATTAAGTTATGAAAGAAGTATCATTATTACCATTATGTATTTCATACGAACGCAGAGTTGAATCTCAGGTATCGCCATAACTCACTCGCATGAATTTGTTCGATTCTTTCCGAACCCGCCCGACGAAGTCGAGCAGGCAGCCCGAAACTTTCGGGTAGCCTGAAACGCTCGGGCCGCCCGAAACTCTCGGGTAGCCCGAAACGCTCGGGCCGCC
Organism: Halictus rubicundus; assembly: GCF_050948215.1. Taxonomy (NCBI): domain Eukaryota; kingdom Metazoa; phylum Arthropoda; class Insecta; order Hymenoptera; family Halictidae; genus Halictus; species Halictus rubicundus. The sequence goes on along the minus strand of NC_135150.1, from coordinate 4,440,391 downwards.
CGATGTGTCATAAAGTATCGCGCACCCGAATCGAGCCCGCCCGACTGTCTGCGACCCGACCCGACGATTCGGGCGCCCGAAAATCGGGCGGCCCGCACATCCCTACTGCGCTCACGCGGGCTTTGATCTGTGCCGGCGGCCGCGACTCTTCGCGGCTCTTTCCTTCTCATACGCTGTCCTTCTCTGTGTTCGAAACTTGTATCGCTTGTTACACAAGTAAATATCATCGGTGTTCCGTCGTTCGGGACGGGAATTGTCGGTGTAACGGAGGGACGTGCACGAAAGAAACAGTCACTTACGCAACACAACACAAACCATGTATTTTAACTATTTACAGCGTATGTACAGTTCGCGGAGGCGCGAGGGTGATGGTGCACTGGGCGTGCTTTCGGCCGCAGCGTGAATCGCGTGGAGGGATCGCGATACTTGGCCGTTCGAGAGTTGCGTTCGTAAAGGTACTTAGGCGCGCTTCGGTTCGCGAGAGAATTACAGCTCGAATTCGATGTGCGCGTCGGTGCGCGGGGTGTATATCACCCGGGCCTTCCCGACGGGGGAACGGTGTCGCGGGGTAGCGTTGCCGAACGGTTCAGCGGTAACCGTCATCTCGAGGCGCGACCTCTGTTCGAATTCGCCCGGTGAGAGCGACCGTTGGCGTGCGCGCTCGCTTGTTTGGGGACCGTGGCGGTCCTTACGGTCGCGCGGTCGTTGCTCCCGTTTCGCTGTCGGGCTCAGCTGACGGTTGAGCCCGAACAATCGGAATTATATCATATTTGGTTTCATTTAATCAGAAAAATGCCACGAATATGTTGGTAAAAGTTTCATAAAAAAATAAAGAAGTTTTGCAATTGGATTGTTAGTTGTTTCACACCGATATTTCGCGACTCTTCGAGCTCGGAACTTCAAAGACCAGTGACCGACCAACGGCCTACAATGTAAGCAGATGGAGAATCGAGCATTATTGGCAATTTATGCTTTTATATTTTTAATCAGAACAATATTGTTTATACAAATGAATTGTAGAGCTTATCCCGATGAAAATGAGTCCAAACACGACATCATTTGGACTATCTTTAATAAGATTGTAATTTTTATTGTAACATTACGTATCAATGAAACTTCTTCGATTACACTCGAATTTGAACTTATTTTCATCGGGAAAATTCCCTCCATTCGCTCGTCATAATTTTATGAAGATATATTGAAAAATCTGAAAGTTTAAACTTTCATTCGTGCGTGATTCTCCATCTGTTTTCATTGTATGTCGTTTGTCAGTCGCTAGGTCTTCGACGTTCGGCGCTCGGCAAAAGTTATTCGAAGATTTCTTCGAAGCCTTCAAATAAAAGATGCAGATAAAAGATGAAAAAATTATTCGAAGTTCGAATAAATCCGCTTCAAATAAAAAAATTATCTTTATTCGTCGGATAAATTCTCGTCGAATAAAATTATTTATTCGATACTCGTCGAATAAAGATACTTTTTTTATTCGAACCTTCGAATAACGAATAAAAATTTGTTTATCTTTTATTCGTTATTCGAAATTTTTATTCAGATAAATATTTTGCCCAACTCTGTTTTCAATCGCTACGTTTTCACACACATAATACACTCCTTCCCACTCGTACCACAATCACAACATATTAGCAAATTTGACAACTGATCATATTCATTTTTTTCTTTTAAATCAATTCTTTACTTATTTTACAGTTTTGAGATTTAAATCATAATATTTAAAAGTTGCTTATTATTACAAACCAGAGGAGTTCTAAAAACAATTAAAAATTTTTTATGAATATGATTACTATAATTTCAAATAGGTGCCTTTCCTTCATCTCAGTTCCACTATTACTTTTTTCATTAAATTATTTAATTTTTTAAATTGTAGCGGGTAGCTGGGCGCCGGAAGAGAAATCTTCAGCGCACCGGCACCAAGAAAGATTTATGGTTTGCACAGCATAAGACGCTATTTGTGAAAAAACGTCTTTAACGTTTTTGGCCACTTAGCGGACAGATGTGTCCTTGTAGTTCCTATCGACGAACTCAATAGCGCAAGTGGACGCCATAAATTTTGGGTAGTCGAAGGGTCTCCAGCCTAGAGTGTCCCAGCGACGCGTGTGTCACGTAATTAATCGCGAAACTTCACAAAAAAAAGGAGATGTTGAGCCGCAGCCCAACACTCTAACTTTTATTCACAGTACAATAATACTTATCGTTACGCGCGTCCTCGCCTCCAAGTCAAGACTGAGGAGTTCGCCTTCGGGTGGTCCTTATATACTAAGTTCGTTATCTTAAGCTTATCGATACTAGGAAGGGACCAGTACCGAGAACAAAGGGTTAATCATGTGCTAATTATAAAGGTGACGTTATAATGTACGTCGTCACATTCCCCCCAATTTAGAGTGAAATTGGTCCTCCAATTTCTTATTTTTGTTTAAGTATTGATCGATGGAATTTTACTTTTTGTGGTTCAAATATTAACTTGGGTTCTTCGATCGCATTGTATACTACTGTGTCTTCTGAGGTATCGCTGAATCTGGATGATCTGGGTGTTCCTGTGTAGATATTCATCAAGGGTGCTGTAACTGGTGGCGTTGAGGCGTTGCTTCCTACTCGATTCTCGATGTGTGTGGTTTTGGTTTTACAACTTAATATGTGTATACATAGTTTAGTTGGTAAACATGATTTTATACAATTCAAAATTCCCATTTTGTCTAATCCCCATATAGTTAGTGCGGCTAAAGCGATATATCCTGCTGTTTGTATTATTGATATTCCCCAGGATTTTACGTTTTGTATTCGGTGGTCAAATTGCAATTGATTCGTTTCTTTTTCTATTTGGTCTAGAGTGTTTCTGTATCCGTTAATATTACTTAGTATTTTCGGTGTGTTTTCTAATTTAGTTAATATTATATCGTAATTGCTAGTGTTTGGCGTGCTAATTTCTTTTCGTCGGACTTCGTATGATACCTTAAATTTTGTTTCTCCTATACGCATATGATTTGATCCGTACAATAGTTCGCAGGATTGTTTTGTTTTTATCAGACTCGGTTTCGTTAGCGTAATAAGTTTGTGTTGTGTTCCGCAGATTGCATTAATATCTATAGATCTCTCTGGTATTGCTATAAATTGATTTGAATTTTTGAGCGGGATAAATGTAATTTCGTCTATCTTTAATATTACTATTTGACATGCTTTTAGTTTTTCGTTGAAATTTATAAGTTCCGTAGTGCAGTCGTGTTTCGTGTGTCTATCATGTATCGGCTGTGTCTGTCTACACATGGTTATTCCTGCTTTAGTTTTACAATTGTCGTTTAAATATTCGTTGTCTACGTTAATATAATTCATTCCTGCTATAAAATAGATTTGGTGTTCTACTACTGGTATCATGAATACGTTATTTTTCTTCGTTGGAATTGGACATATGCGGTCTATTTCCCATTCTAATGTTGGTATCAAAGGTACTGAGATTTTAAAAAATAGCTTATTATTGATAACGAATAATTTTAAGTCCGCGATGTCTAATATTAATTGAAAGTTCTCTTTCTTTGCCTTGATTGCTGCGTTTAATGTTTCGTTCTCTAAAGTGTGTTCGTATGCGTTCATAAATTCTTCGCGGTCAATTACTTGTGAACTAATTATACCTTGTTTTGCGAGCGTGATTGTAGTTAATAACTCGTCATATGAAAAGTGTAAATCTGCTATTGCACCTTCTGCTCTTATCATCCATTTATTCATTTGTTCATCTTTTGAAATCCTCGCGTCCGTTAATTTTGAATCTACTATTAGGTGGTCTATTTGTTTTAGGCTGTTCGAGTCTATTGCTTTTCTTATGAGTGCAGTTTGATTACTTACAATGGTTTTGAGTTTGTTGCTGGTGTCGAATAATTTGTCTATGTTAGCGTTTACTGTGCTTAGATCATCTTCGTCGAAGGTTCCGAATAATGATTTGGATAGTGATCCTACAAAGTTTAGTAGTCCTCTCTTGTTGCGTGAATGAGTGATTATACGTAGATGTAAACTAAGAGATTCTAATTTCTTCATTCTTTCATTAATATTTTTCATCTCATCGTTGTATATACAGTCATTCTCGCAATGCTTGTTTAAGATGTTAATAAAAGCGGTTAAATCATCATAATGTTCAAATATTTCAGTTATATCTAATCCTACATAAACGTCTACTACGTTGGTGTATAAGTATGCTTTGTCAAGCTTCTCGTGAAAGATTGAATTCTCTTTTAATTCCACCATCTCTGGCCCGTTTGAGATGCAGAAGTGCCAGGCGGCTGTGATCGCCCTGGAAAGTAAAATTTTAGTCTGTTGCCATGAATCTTTTTAGTAAACCCGTCCACTAAAATCTCGTAGTATGGCGTTACAACTTTCTTTATGACATATGGTCCTAACCATTCGACATCTAATTTATTCTCTTTGTGATCGTTGTGTATTAACACATTGTCACCTTCTTTAAAAATTGTCTGGCTTCTAACTATCCTTCTGTCTTGGTCTCTTTTGTGTCTCTGTTTACTCTTTTCCAACGTCTGTATGGCTTTGCGTAGTCGACTGTCCCATTCTTTCTTTCTAAACTGTACATCGTCCGCGTAGGTACGTTGTGCGTCAGAGGATATGGAGGAGGGTAGGTTGGCTTGTTGTCCAAACGTTAATTCGAATGGAGTGAATCCCGTAGATTCATGTACCATTGTGTTGTATGCTAAGCAGCAAAAATTTAAAATCTCGTCCCATTCTTCATTTCTTTCCTTCTGTGTTGTACGTATCATGTCCTTTATGACAGCGTGTGTTCTTTCGAGTGATCCGTTACTCTGAGGGTGAAAGCTCGTAGTTTTAATATGTTTTATCTTAAACGCCTTTTCGTATTCTTGCATGAGGTGCCCTATAAAGTTGTTCCCTTGGTCTGTCAGTATTTTCTTAGGTGCAGAAAATATGTAAATATAATGATTTAATAAACCGTTCCATATACTTTCGGTTTGTTGGTTCTTCAGCGGTACAAGTATCAGGTATTTTGTTAGTTCGTCATGTATTGATAATATGTATTGGTTACCTTGTTTCGTCTTTGGTAGTGGACCTAATAAATCCATTGCAATTTTCTCATTTGGTTTTGACGGTGTGTCTGGTATTACCGCTTCTTCTTTTGGTCTTATTCGTGTAAGTTTATTCTTTTGGCATACTTCGCAGTTCTTTACATATTCTTCTGTTCGTTCGAATAATTTCCTTATCTTATATTTACCTCTTATTCGTTCGTATGTCTTCTGTATACCGGGGTGTCCTATCAAATCATGATTTTCTTTTAGTACAGCTTCCGTTTGCTCATCAGTTAATGGTATTATGCTTTTGGGTGCAAAAATAAATTCTTTTACTTGGTCGTTAAAATAGATCATCATTCTGTAGATCATATTTCGTTCTGTTTCGTTAAAGTCTTCTTCTTGTAGGCCAATTTTATTGTGTTCTTTGATTATTTCATGTAATTTAATTATCCATTTCGATTTGTTGTATTCTCCTAGAGTTCCTTTCGTTATCTGGTAAAATGTCAAGTCATTGGGTTTGAGGGGTAGTATTTTGGGTAGTGCGGATTCTTTATTCCACTGATCGAATAACTGTTCGTGGCTAATCAGTACGTTGCCTTTAAATGTCGTTGTTCTTGTTATCGCGTGGACTCGCGATAAAGCGTCGGCGGCGGTATTGTCTTTCCCTTTGGTATACTCGATTTCGTACTCGTATTCTTCTAATCTCAATCTCCATCTCATTAGTCTCGAGGAGGGGTCTTTGCAGTTATGTAACCATTTTAATGCTTGGTGGTCGGTTCGTATCGTGAATTTTCGTCCTAATAGGTACTGTCTTAATCTTTTTATTGCCAAAACAATTGCTAATAGCTCTTTCTCGGTAGTCGTGTAATTCTTTTCTGGAGGGTTCAATGTCCTTGATATATAGCAACACGGGTGTCCGTCTTGTGATAGTATAGCGCCTAGTCCCTCGTTACTTGCGTCGGTTGTCAAAGTAAATGTTTTACTAAAGTCTGGGTATTTTAATACTGGGTGTTCGCATAAGGATCTTTTTAATGTATCAAAAGCGTTCTGAGTCTTGTCCGTCCAATGGAATGATACGTCTTTCTTTGTTAATTCTGTCAACGGTTTTGCGATTTTTGAGAAGTTACGTATAAATTTTCTGTAATATCCTGATAGTCCTAGGAATGATTTTATGTCAGTCGGATTCTTTGGTAATCTAAAATTTTTCACTGCGTCGATTTTCTTTGGGTTTGGTTTGACTCCTTCGGCTGTTACTATATGTCCTAAATATTCTAATTCTGGCTTTAAAAATTCACACTTGTCTGGTTGGATCTTTAGTCCTAATTCTCTGAGTCTTTGCAATACAATTGCTAAATTCTTATTATGTTGTTCGATTGATTGTCCAAAAATTATAATGTCGTCTAAATATACGAAGCAGTTGTTGTTTATTAATCCTCTTAATGCTGTGTCCATCATGCGTTGGAATGTTGCTGGAGCGTTCTTTAAACCAAATGGCATTCGGTTGTAGTGGTAATGCCCTTGCGGTGTGGAAAATGCAGTGTATTTCTTGGAAGCGGGGTTCATAGGTATTTGATGGAATCCTGAAGATAAGTCTAGTGCGGAAAAGTATTTGGAATTTCCTAATTGGGAAAGGATGTCGTCGATTTCTGGGAGTGGATATGCGTCTTGGTCAGTTAATTCGTTTAAGCGTCTAAAGTCGATTACAATTCTCCATTTTTGTTTGCCTGATGCGTCCGTCTTCTTAGGTACAACCCATACTGGTGAATTATAGGGTGAGTCCGATTCTTCGATGATTCCTTTATCTAACATTTCTTTCATTTGTCGGTTTATCTCTTGCTTATGGCATTCTGGTGGTCTATATGATTTTGTGTTTATAATTTTGTCTTCTTTGAGCGTTATCGTGTGTTTTGTCAAGTCCGTGCATGGTAAAGAGTCTGATTCTAAATTAAATACGTCTGAATAATGCAATAAAATTTTTTCAATTGGTTCGCGTAATTCATGTTCGATGTGTGAAATTCTCACAAGTTCTTTAAATTTTGCAATATGTTCGATTTCTGAAATATTCGTAATATCATTAGAGATAATGCAATCTTGCTTACCAGAGTTGATAAAGCATACTCGTGTGGGTTTTCCTTCTAGGTATACGGTATGAGCGGTGATTTGACCTGGTGGTGATACGATCGGTTTCTGCAAATGAATGGTGTTCCCGTCTAAGGTTAACGTGTTATTGGTTAAAGCATATTCATAGTTTTCAAGAAATGGTAGGCCTGCAATGGCGTCTTCTATTAACGGAAAGTTTTGTTCAACAATATAAAACGTATGTTTCTTATTCATGAAATTTATGATCATGCTTTCGTTAGTATGGTATTTGTCGGTGCCCATATAAAATGTTCGTGGTTCACATTTCACTGTTTTAAAGTCTGATCGTCTTTTAATTAGATTAATGCCTGAGCCTGAGTCAATGAGTAATTGTTCTGTTCTTCCGTCGGTGGTTCGTTGTATTGAGAAAGTGGGCAATCTTCCTTTTTTTTTTTTTTTTTTTATCGTGAGGAAATGTTTTATACATACCCCGACTCCCTGGGGGAAGCCGGGGTTATGTGGGATTCTCTCCGGGGGGTGGAGCCCCCGGAGACTACCCACTAAAACCTCACGCCCACCTAAGCTACACGGGAGGTGCCTGGATCACGCGAGTACTCAACAGGACACCCCCCAGCTATCATCATACCCCGGGGGAGGGGTTAACCTCCCCCACTGCCTACGCTATAAGACCCCGGGCGGAGGGACCCGCCCGGTGTCCCCATCCCTGGAGCCTTCGGATTGAGCTTCCCGAGCCCCAGCTCGGTCCACCCACAGCTCCCGGAGTCTTCATGCCCCGCTCGGGGCCGGTATCCCGAAGGAACCAGCCCCGGCCGAGGCAGGAAGACGCCGCCACCGGAAGGAAGGGCCGTCGGAGGCGTGATCCGGCACGCCCCGACCCTTCCTCACCCAATACCCCCCACGGATCCCCCTCCCCAATCGGGGACGGACGGACCGACACCCCCCTACACCGGGAAACTAACCCGGGGGGTGTCGGCCTATCACGGGGGGAGCTATGCTCCCCCCCGGGGGCCCGGGTCAGCTCACACCCCGGGCCCCCGAGTTATCCGCCCCCAGTTGTGGGGGCATAACAGGGCGCGGGGAGACTCCCCGCGCCAGACCCCCTCCACCCCCCACCACCGGGGGCACACGTTGGCGCGGGGGAGAACCCCGCGCCATCCCACCCCTCTCCGCCCCCCTCCTGGGGGGCACACGTCGGCGCGGGGGTCGTCCCCGCGCCCACACTCTCCTCGCGGAGCCCGGGTCCCGTTCCCGGGCCCGCTCGGCGGCCTCCTTCTGCTTCATCACTTCCTCGCAGAAGGAGGCCACCGCCTCCCACGACCCCACGCTGCCGACCATGTGGTCGACCACGGTCGACAGCGCGAGGTCCCACCCGCCCACTGCGGCTCTCAGGGCACGGCGCGGCCCGGCCCAAGCCGGGCATTCCTCCAGGGTATGCCGCGCCGTGTCTACATCTTCGCCGCAGTGGTGGCACTGCGCCGTCGGCTCCCGCCCCATTCTGTGCAGGTACTCTCCAAAACAGCCATGGCCGGAGAGCACCTGCGTGAGGCGGAAGGTCAACCTTCCCCGCCTCCTGCACCATACATAAAATATGGGCAGGAGGGCCCGGACAATCGGACGTGTGGAGGGCGTTAACAGCGCCCTCCACTCCGAAAAGCTTTCCGTCCGGGCCTGGCTTTTCTGGCCCTCGAGCTCCAACTCCTCCTCGCGCGCGAGTTCAACCCCCGGCGGGCGGCGGAAGGAGCGGGCGATCTGGTATAACTTCGCCCGCTCCGCCGCCACCACAGTGAAGGGTGGAATCACGGCGAGGAGTCCCGCCGCCTCGGTGGAGATGGTGCGGTACCCCCGTATGACCCGCAAGGCCAGCCGCCGCCGCACTCTTTCCAAGAGTTTGCGGCTGGGCGTGCTGGCCTCGAGCGAGCGGTGCCACACGGGGGCCCCATACAGGGCTATAGACCGCACCACCTCCACATAGAGGCGGCGTACTTTCAAATCCGGCCCCCCGACATTTGGCAGCAGCCGCGCCAATGCGGCCGCCGTCTTCTCTAGTCGGGGGGCGAGGAGCTCGAAGTGTCCATCGAATCGCCAGCGGCCGTCTATGATCAGGCCCAGGTACCTCATCCTGGGCCTGATCGCGACGGAGGTTTCAGCGACGCGAACCCGGAGATCTCGACCACGGGGTAGCCGCCACGGCCGAGGCGATCCATACATCCAGATCGCCTCGGTCTTTGCGGCGGCCACGGTCAGTCCCATCCCCCGGATTCGCCCGACCACGCAGTCCAGGGCGGCCTCACACAGGTGCCTGGTCCTCCTCCAGTCCCCCCCCTCGGCATAAACCAGGGTGTCATCCGCATAGCAGATGACACCCGTATCCGGGGGGAGGACAACCCGCAGCACCGCGTCGTACGCCAAGTTCCACAGGAGCGGTCCGAGGACCGACCCCTGCGGGACGCCGCGGTGCGTCTCCCTCGTGTGCACAACGCTATACCGGCCGGTAAACACCACCTCTCTGCCGCGGAGATAGTCGCCGACCACCTTCCGGAGATAGGGGGGCACCTGGAAATATTCCATCGCCCCCACTATCTCCCTCCAGGGCAGGGCGTTGAAGGCGTTAGATATATCCAACGACACGGCTATCAACACCCTGCCCCGAGCGACAGCCCGCTCCCGGAGGAGGCGCAGACGCTCCAGGGCGTCAATTGTGGAGCGCCCCCTCCGGAATCCATACTGGCTGTCGCTCAGGTCGGGACCACCCCGCGACAGATGCCCGACGAGGCGGGCGGCAATTATTCTTTCGAACAGCTTGCCCGCCTCGTCGAGTAAACACACCGGCCGGTAAGCAGAGGGAGACTCTGCGGGTTTCCCCTCCTTTTGGAGGAGAACCAGGCACGCTTTCTTCCACTCTTTGGGGAAGACTCCCCGGCGCAGGCTCGCGTCCATGACGCTCCTGAACGCCGGGGCGAGGACCTCCAGAGCTAAGGCCATTATACCACCGGGAACCCCATCGGGGCCAGGGGCCTTCTTGCCCCCGGCCCGGAGCTCCCGGATGGCCCGGTACAGCTCCCACCCAGTGACCCGGAACTCGTCCGACCATTCAATGGCCGGACCCGGGGCGCGTTCCCTCCCCCCTCACTCAGGGGGAAGAGGGTATCCACTACGCGCCCCAGAAGTTCCGGGTCTAACCGCTCCGTGACCGGGGACGCCCAGGAGCGGAGCTTCCCAAGCACCGCCTTATACGGGCGCCCCCACGGATCCTCACGGAGGGTGAGCAGGAGCTCATCCCAGGCCTTGGCCTTAGCAGCGGCAATCGCACGCTTGAGGGCCACGGCCGCCGATCTGTACTCCCTGTACAGCTCGGCGACCCTCGGCTCCGCGTCGCCGCCCAGAAAATGGCGGCGACGGGCGCGGGCATACCGGCGGCGGGCTCGGCCGGCCGAACTGCGGAGTTCGGCCAGCTCCCCCGACCACCAGTAAACTGACTTTCTCGGGGGCTGAGCTCGGACCCGGGGCATCGCCACGTCACAGATCATCTGCAACGTGCCCCGGATCCAAGCCGCCCCCTCGTCTGCCTCGCGCTCCCTGGCCGAAGGCCAGGCGGAGCCGATAATCACGGCCCTCAGGAGGTCCCCGTCCAGTCGTTTCAGCGCCCATCTGGGCGCTGACGGGGTGCCACGTCGGAGGGGCGTGTCCAATGGCGAGTCCGAGACCACAGCCACGTCCATCAGGACGTAGCCGTGGTCCGACAGGGTCTCTCCACTCCAGACCCGCCAGTTGGACACACGGCGCGAGGCGGCGGCTGTCGCGAATGACACGTCCACTATGGACCAGCCATTCCACCTCACGCACGTAGGCACGGAGCCCCGGTTTAACAACCGGAGCTCCATCCCCTCCGCCCAGTCTTCCAGGACCCCGCCTCGGGCGTTGGTCCCGGGGTTACCCCAGGTGGAGGACCTCGCATTGAGGTCCCCCAGGACCAACACTGGACCGGCTATATAAGGGGCTATCATTAGCCCCAGCCGGTCCAGGAACATCCCTAATTCGGCGGAGTCATAACTGGGTGAGCTGTAGCACCCCACGACCAGAAATCTTCCCCACTTTACCATAACCATCCCCCTGCCCCGTTCGACCACGGAACAGGGGGGCACAGTCGCCGAGTGGCGACGCCACCATATCGCCACGGAGCCGTCAACGTCACCGGACCAGTGTGGGTGGTCCGGGATCCTGTAGGGCTCCGTGGCGACGGCCAGGCCAACCCCCCACTCCTCCAGGCACTGGACCATCAGGTCCTGCGCCCGGTGGCAGTGGTTGAGGTTGGCCTGGAGTACCGGTAGAGGAGACCTGCGCGGAATGTGGGCCATTAGTTGGCCTCCGTGCTGGTCCCCTCCTCTGCGGTCCCGCTAGGGCCCGCCTCCACCTCCATCGTCTCCCCCTCCTTTGGGTTTGGGGGAGCGGCCGACTTCCCCCCCGGGGTAATCGGCGCCGCGCTTTTGGGGGACGCCACACCGTCCCCCTTTGCGCCCTTCTTCTTTTTGGGCGGCGGGGAGCACGCCTTGCTCCCCGCCTTGTGGCCCGCCGGCCTGCCTACCGCAGCGCACACCACGCAGTGTGGTGGCGCCCTGCATTCCACCGCCCGGTGGTTGGCGTCCCCGCAGCGGTAACAGTGACCGCTGCGGTCGACCTCCGCAGTGCATCGCTGCCGTACATGGCCTAGGGCCAGGCAGCGAAAACACTGCAACGGACGCGGAGCCAAAACTACCACCTGGGCGGTGGACCACCCCACTCGCACCCTGCCGGCCTTTTCTATGGCCAGCGCGGCCACGGCCGGGCACTGTACCCAAACAGTGCCGAGTCCGTTGGGCGGAGCTTTGAGCTCGCCCACCCTGACGGACTCGGCGGCACAGCCCCCGGCCTCCGCCACCGCCGCCGTCACCTCCTGGGGGGTGACCGACACCTCCAGGCCCGTGAGGCGAAACTCCGCCTTTTTGACGGGCCTGGAGACCCTCACCTCCATCCCTCCCAGGACGGTGGCCATCCTGGCCGCCAAGGCGTCGGCCTTCGGGCCCCCGTCGGCACCAGGGACCTCAATAATGAGGCCCCCGGTGACCGCCCGCTTCCAATTGAGGGCCCCGATGCCTAGGGCATCTAAGTCGATGCCCTGGCGGGCCCTCCTCACGGCCTCCTCATACGAGGCCTTGCTCCCCTCGGGGACGGTCAAGGTGACCGCCGCCGCGCGGGGAGGGGCCTTCACCCTGGAAACTGGTTTCCCCCCCTTCGGGGCGGGGGCAACAGCCTTCCTGGCCTTGGAGGTGCCGGCTGCGGATGCCGCAGCCTGGGACGCAGCCTTGGCCTTGCCCTTGCCCTTCTTCCTAACGACTTCTGACCAGGTATCCCCTTTATCGGGGACACCCGGTGCTGGCGGAGAAGGGGCGGGGGTCGGGGTGGCGACGGGGGCGCTCCCCCCCGCAGAATTTCCGCCTTTCTTCTTCTTCTTCTTCTTCTTCTTCTTCTTTCCCGCCCCTCCCGACGCCGGGGTAGGAGCGGGTGCAGGCGTCGGCGGCGCCGGCGCCGGTGGGGGCCGCGGCGGCGTCGGAGGCGCCGGCGGCAGTGGCCGAGAGGCCCCGCACGCGCCAACCACGCGACGCAAATCCCTCCGCAGTTCCTCGCGGAGGGATCTCAGACCCTCCTCCATGAGGGCCCGCATCTGCGCCATAACGTCCGATGCGGGCGCCATGGTGGCCACGCCGGCGCCGGGAGCCGGCAGGAGAGGAGCGTCCCGCAACCGCTTTACGGCCATCAGTTCTCCCCTGATGGCCTCCAGCGAGTCGCGGGTCCCCCGGAGCTCCCTCTCCAACGCCGCGCATCTCTCCCGGAGAGCGCTCTCCCCGGGGCTCGCTACGGGCGTAACGCAGGAGCAAGCCGCAGGGTGTCCACCCTGGACACCCCTACGGTCCATCTCCCGCGCGCATGCCTTGATATCGCCGGAGGCTTCCCGGAAGGCCTTAAGGTACGTGCCCTTAAGATTGCCGGACCTCTCGGCCAGCTCGCGGACCTCGTCGGACCGCTCTATCATTAGAGCGGTCAGCTCCCCGGGGAGCAGGCTCCGTATATCCGGCCGCGCTGGATCCTCCAGACGCTCACGCTCGCGATCCCGCTTGCGCTTTTTCCCAGCGCCACTGGAGGAGGCTGTCACGGAGATGATCGACAGCCCGTCATCCTCCAGGTCCGGAATCGGAGTCCCCCTCCCAGGCCGGGGCCTGAGATCCCGGGAAACCGGAAGAAGCGGCGGTCCCATCACCAACGGCGTGGGTACCGCCGGGGCCGGCTGCCCCATAACCTGTGGTGGCACTGGTGCCACCACAGCTCCCCCCTCAACCACTTCCGGGTGTGGTACCCCCTCCTTACCCTCTATGTTTGTGTTTGAATATTCCATAGTTCGTCCCACGAGAATGGCGGGAAATGAGGTCCACCCGGGCAGAGCCCCCACTACCCGGGTAAGGCTATATACGCACTGGAGGCGCCAGGTATCCAGTGGTTGTTGGTGCGCTCGCGACTGGTGTACCCCACCAGCCACGCCCTGTTGCCAGGGCGTACCCTCTCACCGCGCACCGAAGCTTAGGGTTGGGGATTTTTATAGAGGTTATCATCCTCGCGGCCCGGCCGGTTAAGGCAAGACCACCGTTCCGGTAAAACATGACCACCGGTTTACGGCAAGGGCCCTGCGGCGACCTCCCCGGTCGTTATCGCAGGACCCATTCCGCGGTTTTTCATCCCTCCGTGTGAACCTTACCGGCAAGGGAGGCCCTGCCAGGATCCGAAGATCCCGCCGGCATCGCCTCACACATCATTGGGACTACTTCCCGCGGAATACCCCTCGCTCCGTTAGCAACACACAACTATGTGTGTTCCCAGGGACCACCACGAGGAGGTGGAGCGTAGAGGATTTTAGGGATATGACCGCCACCACTGTGGCATACCTAGTAGTGGATCCGAGTCACCACTACTAAGCCCATATCCCCTCGGTCCCCAAGTGGGCAATCTTCCTGTTGTTGTGTTAACTCTGATTCGTTCGAGTCGGGGTTTTGGTATTCGTCTGAATTCTCCTCGTATATGTTGTTCACTCTCCGTGGCGGTAGGTTTTGTTGGCTGGGTACACGAAAATTTGCGCACTGGTTAGCCAAGTGTCCTATCTGATTGCACTTAAAACATTTCATTTCTCTGCGTTCTATCAGAGCTCGTTGTTCTGCTCGCTGAAAGCTGTTGGTGGTTCGTGCTGGTGCAGCTCTTGGTTGGTTAAAGCTGTCGTCACGCCTGATCGGTGCAGCTGTATCGCGGCGATTGCGTAATATTGGTGGTGCAGTTGTCGGTACTCGGTATTGTGCTGAGCGTAAGCGTTTCTTTTCGCTGATGGTCGTCTCTGCCTGGAAGGCGGCTTCCTGTGCTTCCATCAAATCTTTCGGTGATGCGGCGGATACTCTTGTTTCGATGTCGTCCCTGAGGTTCAGGATGAAAATTTTCACTGAACGTCTGTTCTCCAAATCGATTGCGACTCGTCGTTCGATATCGTTTTTGTGTTCATATTGCAGTGCATATGTCAGTTCGTTGAGTAATTTTCTGAACCGGATAATGTAACTGTGCACGCTTTCTGTAACACCTTGTCGTATTTGTCGTAAACGATCTCTCGCACTGTCTGCTGTGGTTGGAATACTCACGAATTGTCGCAATGCGTCGTACAGTTCTGCGTATGTTTCGATATCAAGGTGGCGGATGCTTCGTTCTGCGTCATCTGTTATGCGGGTGGCAATGATCAAATCCAATAGTTCTTCCTTTTCTCGGCATCGGGAGCGGGCTTTTCGGATTTTCTTTATAAATCCTTCGACTCCTATGTCGTCTCTTCCTTTCAGTATTGGGATAAACTGTACTGATAATTTTGCCGAATGCGTTGATCTTTCGTAGGTGTCTCGACCGGGTTCTTCTTCTTCGTCCTCGTCGTCGGATGGTTCTCTTCTTGGTTCTTTGACAGGCTTTGTCAGGTTATTCTGTTTAGAGTTCCTTTTTGTATGAGCAGTGCGTACACTCTCGTCCTCGGTCATAAATGAACCGAAATCGGATGGCGCAAGGCTTCCTGCAACTCGTAAGCTTGCTAAGCTTTTACCCAACGTTTCGATTTCTCTGGCTCGTTTGCTGTTTTCTTCATTTGCCATGAGTAACATTTTTCTCATTTCAGCAAGACTTGTTTCTGTCTTCTCGCTTTGTATTTGCATCAGGTCAAGGAGCTGTCTCATTTCAGTCTTTTCTTCCTTTTTTTGTGCGCTTGCCATTCTTACTGATTTTCTACTTTCGCTTGAATTAGTTGAATCTTGACTGGAGAAGCTGTCCCTTCTCACTCTATATTTCACAAATGAATCCAGTATTTACCTGTATAATTCTTCGTAGTAGGTGCTCCGTAGAGTTGACCGGTTGAATCAATAGTTTTCACTTGGATTCTTTCTTCACGTTGGTCGGCCCGTAATAGTGTGTTCGTCTTCTGGTGTAGCGCGTAGCCCTGATCTTATTATTCTCTCGTAGTAATAATAAATGGTCAGTTTTCCGAAGAACAGTAAACACTATCCTGGCAGGATCGCCAAAATGTCACGTAATTAATCGCGAAACTTCACAAAAAAAAAGGAGATGTTGAGCCGCAGCCCAACACTCTAACTTTTATTCACAGTACAATAATACTTATCGTTACGCGCGTCCTCGCCTCCAAGTCAAGACTGAGGAGTTCGCCTTCGGGTGGTCCTTATATACTAAGTTCGTTATCTTAAGCTTATCGATACTAGGAAGGGACCAGTACCGAGAACAAAGGGTTAATCATGTGCTAATTATAAAGGTGACGTTATAATGTACGTCGTCACACGTGCTTGGTTTCTATCACCCGGGAAAGCTGGGCCCGTTGACGTAAGCCAGCAGTCACGTACCGCACTTAGCACTGGGCCCGGAATACACCCCGCTGCATCACCAAAATTAGTTTCTAAAAAAACGACGCGTTCACCCTTCTCACGCACGAGAGGCGTGGAACGTGGGCGTGTTATGCAAAATGCACGGATTGGTGGAAGTTCCTCGCAAGGACTTCCACCAATCAGTCGACGAGCGTTTTTGAGATTTAAGGCAGCAGACTACCGACGCGAAGGGAGTCAACGCAGTCTAGTCATAGCCGAAGCTCCGCCCAGTTATTGCTACAGTTATACTCTACCGCTTACGCATAAAAGTTCAGTCGCGTCGAGTTCTAGTCCACTCGTAGATTTGCAGTCGCGCTATCGATTTACCTCGGACACTATCGCGACGTCACTTTTACGAATAAACGACTCGGTCACAAAAACCTGGTTTGAACATTATTTTAAGGCACCCGCCTCCGATAACGCTGTTCCCTCAAAATTATGGTCACCTTAATTTTTTAAGTAAATATAAAACTAAGTATTTTTTATTACATATTTTTGTAGTTGATGTTAAGACGAATCTTTTATTTATTGTTAACAAATATAGTAATAATTAGTGTTCAAATTACAAGTATCTACTAGTGTGAGGTTATTTATATATAACCAAGTTACGTTTAAAGCTTGGCTTTGTTTTTTTTTAGTAAGTTTGTTTTGGATCTTCGTTGGGTTCCGTAACGTTGGAACCTTTAACTTACGATCGCGAAATGTTTGAGAAATAAAGTCGGAATTTGTGGGAGAGCTAATCGATTTATTCGTGTTATCACTGCGGTTCTCGGAAAAGAGAGCGAGGGCTCGACGGATTGCCGTGTATATTGACGGGGCTCTCTCCCCTCGCCGCGCACCCCGAACTACTCGGTCCGCCCGAAGTGTGCGGGGAGAGAGAGAGACGAACCGCGACGACGGCCGAGTCCTCAATACAAACAAAGTTCGGCAGTCGCTAATTTGCCGTGTGTGCGTGCGGACGCACAGCGGCACCGACCAGCTGATTGCTCGAACATACCGCCCGCCTCGTTGTCGGGTCGGCAACGAAATAGTACAATGGTTTTCGGATGTTATACAGAGAAGTGAACAGAGTGAACAGAGTGAACGAAGTGAGCTACAGATATTTACAATCATTTACAATATGTACAATGTGCGTCTAAACACCGCCCGCCGTGAAGGGAGTCACGTTTCCTCGCCGGTGGAATGCTCGGAGGAAATGAGCGGTACAAGGCGCTGGATGGCTCTGGTGGTAGTACGGGTAGCGGTCTTCACGACAGCCACACGCACTCGTCCGTCGGATCCCCGATGCACCTCGACGACTCGTCCGAGAGGCCATTTCGTAGGCGGCGCGAGATCGTCCTTCAGGAGCACGACCGCTCCGACGGCAAGATTCTCCCGTGCCCTTTGCCATTTCGGAAGAGTCTGCAGCTGGCTCAGGTATTCGGTACGCCACCGCTGCCAGAAACCTTCCAGAAGTCTGGATACAAGGTTCCATCTCCGTCGGCCTGCGTCGTACGTGATTTCGTCACCCGGTTCTGGAACTGCGCACAAAGAGCAAGCGTTAACCAGATGGTTTGGCGTGAGGAAGGGAGGATCATTTGGATCGTCGGACAAGGCGGAGAGGGGTCGAGAGTTCATACAAGCTTCCACTTGACACAGCAAGGTGGAAAGCTCCTCGAAGGTGAGCTGTTGTTCCCCTATTGTGCGTCGTAGATGCCTCTTCGCGGATTTCACGGCCGCTTCCCACAGACCGCCGAAATGAGGAGAATACGGCGGTATGAACCTCCATTCCGTTCCGTCGGCGGCCAGCAATTCCGCCGTTTCCTTGTAAAAGGTCGATGCAGCGTTGAACATGCGCTTCAGAAGCTGATCGGCACCTCTGAACGTCGTAGCGTTGTCACTCAGCATCTGGTGACATCTTCCGCGTCTAGCTACGAAGCGTTTGAAAGCTGCGATGAAGGAGGCAGAGGACAAATCGGACACGACATCTAAGTGGACCGCCTTCGTGCACAGGCACACGAAAACGACGACGTATCCCTTGGTGGTCCGCTGTCCCCTTGCTCTCGTCATGAGCATCGGAATCGGACCAGCATAATCGACTCCGCTGACCGAGAATGCCCTTGCTGGTTGCACTCGCTGGGCAGGCAGCATTCCCATTTGCTGGTTGCTGGTGCGCCCTTGGAGCCGAGTGCAGGTAACGCAGCCTTTTACGACCCGTTTCACCAGCGTCTTGTCTCGCGGAATCCAGTGGCGGAGCCTGAGCGTCGCCCGCGTCAAGTTCACTCCCCCATGGAGCGTCCGAAGGTGAGCTGACCGGATCAGCAATGGTGCCAACGGAGACTGTCGGTCGACTATCACAGGATGTCTCTGGTCGAATGAAACTGCTGCGTGGTCCAGTCGTCCTCCCACTCGTAAGACACCTTGACGATCTATAATCGGCCGAAGAGAAACAAGGGTCGAGGTCGATTTGATTATCTTACCCTTCTCCATTTCCGCGAGTTCGTCGCCAAAGTCGTCAGCTTGGCTCATTCGGTGGACGCTCACCCACGCCTCGTCGATCTCAGTGGCTGTCAGGAACCCGTGCTGCGGTGTACCGATGGATCGAGCGTTGTTTGCGAATCGTCGCATATACGCGGTCACTCGGACCAGCCTCAACGCTGACGAGAATCGGAGAGGGTCCCAGGGCGATTCGAAGACGGCTCGCAGACTGGGATGGTCGCCGGACTTCGTCTTCCTTGCCATCGTCGTCGTCACCGTCACTCTGCGCTCCGGAGCCTCGCTCTCGTCGACGTCACATGCGCCAGGCCAATCCTCCTGAGGCCCTGACAACCACGAGGGACCGCTCCACCAGAGGTCATCGTCGACCAGTACCTGCGCTGAAATCCCACGCGTGGCAAGGTCCGCAGGATTTTCGTCTGTCCTCGCGTGTCGCCACTCAACGTCCGGTAGCAGGCGCTGGATCTCGGCCACCCTATGCGCCACGAACGGTTTCCACCTGGAAGCATGAGACCTCACCCAGGCTAGGACGACCGATGCATCGGTCCACGCATGCATAGTCACGCTGTGAGGCCGCATCGAATCTCCTACTGCTCTCAGCAATCGGGCCAGCAGTAGAGCACCGCACAGCTCCAGCCTAGGAATGCTCTGTGGTTTGGTTGGAGCGACCTTGGTCTTCGCCATCAGTAAGTGCGTCTCGGCCCTTGCACCGGTAACTGGCACCCTTATGAAGACGGCTGCGGAGTATGCCCTTTCTGACGCGTCGCTGAATCCGTGCAGCTCTATATTGTCGCTGGTCGCCGCACGATAGCCAATCCATCTCGGAACTGTGATTCGATCGGTCCTCTCCATCTCGAATCGAAGTTGCTTCCATCGCTCGGAAAACAGCTCGGACAGCGGCTCGTCCCACAACAATCCGGACAACCAGAGGTCCTGCAGCAGGATCTTCGCAGCAATGCTGATCGGAGACAGCCACCCCAGTGGATCGAAAAGCCTGGCCGTCTCAGACAAAACCGATCGTTTGGTCCATGGTTGACCTGATGTGGCAGTCCTGAGCTTCGGAGCCGCAAGAGACAGAGTGTCGTTCACCGTGCTCCATTTGAGTCCCAGCGCTCCTGCCTCTTGGTGACCCTGCAACAATTGAATGAGACCGGAGCTCGACGACAAATAATTGGTCGCCCACTTATCCAGCGGGAATCCGCCCGCCGTCAGGATGTCCGTGAGTTGACGTCGAGCCTCCTCGGTGTCGTCGATGTCATCTCCTCCGGCCAGAATGTCATCGACATACGAATTCGCTCGGAGAATCGCTGCACCCCGCGGAAATCGAGCCTTCTCGTCGTCGGCAAGTTGAAGCAGTACTCTCGAGGCGAGGTACGGAGCCGACGTCGTGCCGTAGGTCACCGTCGTCAAACGGAAGTCCCGTACTTCCTCGCTTGGATCTTTCCTCCAGACGATCCTCTGCCAGTCTCTGTCCTCTGGGTGCACCTTGATCTGGCGAAACATTTTTACAATGTCCGTCGAAAAGGCATGCCGATGGAATCGCCACCTCGTTATTACGGCCCAGAGGTCAGTTTGGAGCTTCGGTCCGGCGGCCAGGTAATCGATAATGGCACTGCCTCTGCCTGAAACGTAGGAACCATTAAAAACTACTCTTATTTTGTTTCCGGATGGTTTTTCCCGCCACACGGCGTGATGCGGAAGGTAATTCTCCCCCCCGCCAGTCGAGTGCCGCGAGACGAACTCCATGTGCCCGAGCCGTTCGTACTCCTCCAGAAATTCGGAGTATTTCTGTCGGAGCGTCTCGTCCCTTTCTCGTCTCCTTTCGGACGATAAGAGCAAGCGCACTGCAGCCGATCGCGGAACTCCGACATCGGTGCCTGGGGTGGCAACGAACGGTAAGCGCACAACGTAGCGTCCATCCTGATCTCTGCGGTGCGTATCCTTGAAGTACTTTTCGCATGCTTCGTCCTGAGGCGTGCTTATTGCACTAGTTGGTACTTCTTCCAGCTCCCAGAACCTCTGCCAATCGTCTCGGAGGTCTCGTGCAGGCTGAACCAGCAAGGATCGCACCCGAGGTCCAGCGCTGTGGTCCGTTGTGGATGAGGTTGTGCCCATCGGCGCCCAGCCGAAGGGCGTTCGAACAATTGGAGGAGTGCCCATTGGTCCGATTCGATTCTCGAGGAGGAGGTGACCACACGCATCTGCCCCGAGAAGTAATTCCACCCTGTTCGGAGAGCGGAAGTCCTCGTCGGCCAACGGAAGTCCGTGGAGGTGAGTCCACTTCTCGTCGTTAATTTCTACCGCTGGAGTCGGAGCGGTAATTTTTCGCGTCACCAGCGCGTTTAACGCGAGTCGGAACTTGGAGTCGCGACTAGACGCGAGTAACACGGACACTTCGTGACGTACCGTGCCCACGTTTATCTCCTGGTATCCGGTCAAATGAACCTCCACGTTCCGGCGCGGAAGACGTAACGCTTGCACGACATCGTCCGTCACGAATGACATTTCGGACCCGGGGTCGAGTAACGCGCGAGCGGAGACACTGCGACCGTTCGGGGACTTCAACTGGACGCGCGCGGTGGCCAGTAAAACGACGCGGTTCGACCTGAACGTGTTCACCGAACTTGTGCTTGGCTGCGCGGGAGCTTCGCTCTTCCGGAACGCCTCGTGAAGCGAGGTGTGGTGATGACCGCCGCACACCATACACCGGTAGGAAGACGTGCACGCCGCGAGCAAGTGGGTTCCCGAGAAACACGAAACGCACAGTTTATTTCGGTACACAAATTCCTTGCGTTCCGACGCGCTAAAGGTTTTGAACTGACCGCAGTGCCCTAGCTGGTGATTGTCCGAACACAGCGGGCACTTCCGAACGTTGCTGGCCTTCGCGGATGGCCCTTTGGTCATTTGCACGGTCATGGCCGTCCTTTGTTCGGGTTTTCGCGTCTCCTCTCGCTTGGTCGGTGTTGACGAACACATCGGCTCTTGGGTCGAGGCCAAGGCATGGATGCGTGATTCGAGGAAATCTCGAATCTCCACGAAGGACGGCATGATCGTCGGGTCCGGGAACATCTTCTCCCAGTCCAGGCGCGTCGTCGAGTCCAGCTTCCTGACGAGGAGTGTCACGAACCAGTCGTCCCATGTGTCGACTGGTTTTTTAAGCGCGGCCAGAGCATCTCGAGCTTGGCAGAACTCGTCGAGGACTCTGGTCAATTCCTCCGTCGAAGCTCGTTTTACTGCCGGGCAGTCCAAAAGTCTTCCGAGGTGAGCGGTGGTCAGAACACGGATGCCTCCATAACGACGTTCGAGTGCCGCCCACGCCGTTGAATAGTTCGCATCTGTCAGGGATGTACGCGCGATAACCTTCGCAGCCGCACCGGTGAGGCTCGCCTTCAAATATTGTAGGCGTTGGACGTCCTGCAATCGTTTCGAATTGTGGATCGTAGCGCGAAACGAATCGCGAAACTCCTCCCACCGTAGGAGATCGCCCGAAAATTTCTCGATGGTCAGAGTCGGCAATCTGGGTCCGGCGTTGCACTCGTGAGACTCGGCTTGAGCCGGAGTTGCTGAGGCGGCGGGCTTCAGGTTTTCTAGCCTCTCCACCAATTCAGAGGAGTTCTGAATGTAGGCTTCCTCGACTTCGTCGTACAGGCCTCTCTTCCTGTAGTTACTGGCGGCGTAATCTGGCATCGGTCTCATAGCGTTATGATTTGCGGTGAAGTTGCGCCAGTAACTCTCCAGCAACTCGATTCTTTTCTGCAATACGACCGCGGAGAGTTTCGCTGCCCCCAATTTGTCGGTATTGATGATGCAGTTCTTGATGCGGCCAGCGATCTCCTCCTGAGCGACCACTACATCGCTGAACGTTTGCGGCATTGTTTCGGCAGTTAAAATTCAAAACGAAACGTGAAAACAAACTGATCGAGACGCGAAAGACAAAGGACTTTACGCGTATCGCGGTAAACACCTTGCCTCGGTCGGTTCGAGAGCGGTTGATGTCCCGGTGGAAGGTCACGGAATTTTCGAATCCGTAACGGTTCGCCACGCGGTCTAAGTACCGTTTTTCGAGAACGGTCTCACGAATTCTGTTCGAAGAATTCACTTGCTCCTTTCCTTTCAGGTGCTTCCTGATTGTCTGCGACGGAGCCTCGGAAGATGCTCGATGCACTCGCGGATCACTCGAGGAGACAACGGAAGCGCACAACAGAACTCGCGGTGATGCACAGAATTCTTCGTAATTCTGCGGTGGATCGAGTGGAATAGAGAAATCGGCACACTCTATTCCCGGGTTTCGGCACCAAATGTTTTGGATCTTCGTTGGGTTCCGTAACGTTGGAACCTTTAACTTACGATCGCGAAATGTTTGAGAAATAAAGTCGGAATTTGTGGGAGAGCTAATCGATTTATTCGTGTTATCACTGCGGTTCTCGGAAAAGAGAGCGAGGGCTCGACGGATTGCCGTGTATATTGACGGGGCTCTCTCCCCTCGCCGCGCACCCCGAACTACTCGGTCCGCCCGAAGTGTGCGGGGAGAGAGAGAGACGAACCGCGACGACGGCCGAGTCCTCAATACAAACAAAGTTCGGCAGTCGCTAATTTGCCGTGTGTGCGTGCGGACGCACAGCGGCACCGACCAGCTGATTGCTCGAACAAAGTTATTAAAACATTTGTCTTGTAATGTTCATGAAAATTTTCATAAAAACCACTTGCTACACAATGCACATATGATTTATATAACAATACAATATTTATATAATAATTATTGTTCAAAGCAATGTAGTTAGTTAATAATAGTGTGGTGTCGGATGTCGGGCATGGGGATCACGTCGAGACGAAAACGACACCCTGTCGAGTGATTTGGGCGCCGTCGAGGACCGATACTCTTCGACTGTTTAGGTTAGGATACAGCATTGGACTGTTTAGGTTAAGATACAGCATTGGACTGTTTAGGTTAAGATAGAGCATTAGACTGTTTAGCTTGAAGGAACTGTATGTGTGTGTTTGTGTGTATGTGCGTGTGTGTGTAGAGTGCGAGCTTGACGCGTTTTCTTTTAACGAAGACGACGCAGTCGAGAGAAAAGCGCACGTGAGAGAACTTCGGCCTGCGAGTTGCGGTCAGAGTTAAGAGAACAAAGTATTGCGTTGAGTTTTGACCTGCGAGGTGCGGTCAATCGCGTCGTGTATAATTGTTTTGTCTTTTTTTTATTTCCAAATATATATACAGGGTCATCCGTTTTTAAACAGCCAAACGTCAACCAGCTATAGAGGACCCCAAATGGAACAACTTTCACCCCTAACACTTTTTTGATTCGAAGTTATTTCATTCAGTCTCCACGGCGTGCCCCATGTCAAAAAACCAAGATCCAAAGGTCATACAAAAAAGTTGACTTAATAAAAAAGATGCCCCTATTTATTTTAAACAAACAAAGGAAAAATCATCAAGATACATAATTGCAGTCCTAATATATTTAATCTTAAGTGAACGCAAAAAATGACGGGTTTTTGCAATTATCTAAAAATCAAGACCGAATCAAAAAAAGTGTTAGGGGTGAGAGTTGTTTCATTTGGGGTCCTCTATAGCTGGTTAACGTTTGGCCGTTTAAAAACGGATGACCCTGTAGATACTGTTTTATTCTTTTTCCCGCACGTAGTCAGTTATTTTTATCCCACAATAGGAACAAAATGATGTTATCCTATAACAATAACAATACATTTCTGAACAATGAATTTATTCGCGTATACATTACATTTATAAAGTACATATTAATATTTGGCTGTTTATACAACATTTCGAATTTTGCAGTTAAACATATTCTTTATTGTACGTACAGTCTCATTCATTTGTTATTTATACCCAACATAAAGTTTAACTAATCATAACCGAAATTAGTATTTGAAATCGTTAAAGCGTTTTAGAAAACAATAATCTATTGTATTCGCGAGACTGCAGTGACTATATACATATATAGCTATTTTTAATTTTAATTCCTACCACTAACGTCGCTTTCAGCAGATTTTAGTTCCAGTTGGTAATACAGGATGTGACACGAAAATGGTAATGGGGTTACGTGACCCCAAAAACGTTGGGCACGAAAATGCATTGGATGTTAGGTCTATCCTATACCTCGTCTGTGCCTATAGTCGTAACATCAGATATGTACATAACTCGTCAATCACTTGTATTTGACCAGATTTTATCATTTTTGTGGATCTAGTTCCAACATTTATCGTTCGTCAGCGTAGAGGTCTAGATCAATATTATAACTTGCCAAAACGATTAGTTCCAGATCGAAGGTATTCAAAGGATTTTTTGTATTCCTCCATAAATAAAAAATGAGCGTAACGCAAAGAGGCTTCAGGTTAGTCCACATAAAGAAATTATTTAAAAATTTTTTTTGTTTAAACAATTAATTCTAACTAACTATTTCACTTTTTCCTTCATTATAAATGATATATCCCTAAAAAATTTCACCTGAAACATCAAGTAGTCGTGACATCCGCGCGATTCATTCTCGGAAATTCCGAAAGTTGATATTTAAACTTAAATTGCGGCGAAAGCATTTCGAAGTATCTCTTAAAATTTTGCACAAAGCTAGATCAATATTACACCTTGCCAAAACGATTAGTTCCAGACCAAAATCTATTAAAGGATTTGTTGTATGCTTCCATAAATAAAAAATGGGCAGAAAACAGAGATTTTCAATTAGCCCTTATTACTTAATGTTAACAACTTTTTACAAAAAATTTTTTCGCCAAATAAGCGTCGTACCTGTGGCAATCTCTCCACAAATTTTCAAACAAATTCGTTGGATAGTTTCGTTTTTACAGATTTTTTGCCGCTTTTTGGCCATTTGGCACCACTGTGCGACGTCTCAATTATTACAGCCGTTACCCACATAATTGGTGACCCCGACTTGGTCTGTCGCGCAAAGGCAGAGCGAACCGCGGTAGTGTATAGTTCGGGTGTGTAAAAAATTACGAAACACAGCGATGGACGAGCTGCTAGTGCCAGGTAACGCCAACGTCGCACCCTTGGCGGGCGTAGCACGAGTGGCTATAAAAATCCCACCGTTCTGGGAGAAGAACCCGCGCATATGGTCACAGCGAACTTGGAGAACAAGTACGCTGACGTGGTGGTCGACATCATCGGCAGCCCGCCAGAGAACAATATGTGTTTCGTCGTTCGGAACGGGATTTGCCGGCGTAACGGTCGGACGTGTACGAAAGAAAGACTGGCGATTACACGCCACACAACGATCAATATATTTACAGATATGTACAAGTTCGGTACAACTTCGCGGAGGCGCGGAGGTACCGGTGCACTAGGCGTGCGTTGGTCAGGAAGGGAATCGCGACAAGGGGTCGTGATTCTGGACCGATTTATAATTGTCGTGGTAATCGCGTAACGGCTGCAAGGCGCACTTCGTTGCTTAGAGAGTACAGCTCAACTCGTTGTGCGCGTCGTTGCGCGGGGTGTATATCGCCCGGGCCTGCCCGGCGCGGGGAAGGGTGTCGCGGGGTAGCGTTGCCGAAGAGTTCGGCAGCAACAGTCTTTTCGCGGCGCGACCTCGGTTCAAATTCGCCCGGTGCGGGCGACCGTTGTCAACGCGCTCGCTTATTTGGGGACCGTGGCGGTCCTTTCGGTCGCGCGGTCGATGCTCTCGTTTTGTTGTCGGGCTCGGCCGACGGTTCAGCCCGAACAATATGTATGAGGCGCTCAAGACTGAGATCATACGGCGAATCCCGAATTCGAAAGAACAAACCATCCGGAACCTCCGGGAACACGAGGAGATCGGCGACCGGAAGCCTTCCGTCTTCCTGCGACGTCTGCAGGGTCTCGCCGGCGGTACGGTTACGGGCGATTTCTTCAAGACACTGTGGATGGCGCAGCTGCCAACAAATGTCCAAACAGTGCTGGCGACGAGACAAAAGGACCTAATTTCCGACCTCGCAGCCCTCGCCGATGCCGTCATCGAGGTGTCGTCTCGTCCGCAGGTCAATGCCGCATAGACAAGCCGAATGGACGAAACCCAGGCTGTGATAGCAGAACTCCGCCGCGAAATCGCGGCCCTCCGCGTCGGAATGGACACCCGTCGCGCGCGGTTCAAGTCGCGCGGTCCTCGCGAAAGATGGGCATCGAAATCGCGAAGCCGAAGCGTCGAGGTACCACATGGTGACGGCAGGTGCTGGTACCATTGGAAACACGGTTCCGCCGCAAAGAAGTGTCGCGACCCGTGTTCCCAGGCGACAGGAAACCGGCGGGACGGTCGTTGATGGCGGCGAACGACTCCGCGCCGGCTATAAGCCGCCTGTTCGTGACGAATCGAAGACCGAAAATCACCTTCATGGTGGACACAGGATCCGACCTGTGCGTTTTCCCACGTTCGCGTGTGAGTGGTGCACGCGAAAGGACGACATATGAACTTTACGCCGCGAACGGTTCAACGATCACGACGTACGGCTCCGTGAGGTTCACGTTGAACTTCGGCCTGCGCCGGGACTTTTCGTGGCGCTTTGTGATCGCGGACGTTACCAACCCAATAATCGGCGATGTTTTTTTTTTTAGCTATTACGGACTCCTAGTCGATATGCGCGCGAAAAAGTTAATAGACGGTGTCACGACGCTAACGGCGGCTGGACGCTTAGTGACGTGGTGTGCCAATAGCGTGAAGGCGATTTCCGGTGAGTGCACCTACCACAGGATCCTCGCGGGGTTCCACGACCTCACGCGGCCGTCGAGAGGACACCGCACGGCCAAACACACGACAAAGCACCACAAACAGTGCCGAAACAGTGAAAGAACTGCGACAGTTTCTGGGCGTAATAAACTTTTAAAGGAGATTCGTGCGAACGGCCGCTGGGATGCAGGCACCACTCAACGCGGCCCTCCAGGGAAACGTGAATGGACGAGCACCGGTGGAATGGTCTCCAGAGCGAATCGAGGCCTTCGAGAGGTGTGTGGCGGACCCCTTGGAGAAGGGTTGGTCGGACCCAGGTAGGAGCGTCGTCTGCGGGCTGGGACCTTGGACGCACTTGGTCGCCAGGCCCAAGTTCTTCCCGAGCGCACACTTAGTCGCCGGAAGTCTGTTCCTACCTGGGGTGCACATTTGGCGACCAGGTTCGGGGTTTTTCCATGGCGTGCACATTTGGCCGCCAACCCTTGACTTTCGCCAGGACACGGATGTTCGGTGCAAGGACACGAACTTTGTCCAAGGGGCACGTACAGGAAGCGACATCCCCACTCCAGAAATTTCCTTGTTCGAAGGAAATTCCTGGAGGCGCGGGGAATAGATATAAGCGCGGATTCTGACGGATGACAGAGTCAGTTCAGAGTCAGTCAGTTCAAGTCAGTGAGTTGTAGTCAGTCAGTCGTTGTCAGTTGTCGTTAATTGTTCGTAGTCGTCTATCCGAAGTTTTTGTTTCATTGTTATTCCGTTTTCTTTGTTCTTGTTACGTTGTTGAGTTTTGTTTTGTTAATAAATGGTTATCGTTGTATTGGGTGAATCCTTTACTTAGCACCCAAACTACTACACATACCAAAGGTGCAAGGAAAGTCTGGCGCACGCAGCTCTTCTGGCCCATCGCGACACCACGCTGCCTCTTACGATTTTCAGCACCGCGTCGGAATTCACGGTAGGCGCTGTGTTGCAACAGCGGTTACGCGACGGATGGCAGCCGTTGGCTTTCTTCACAAAGAAGTTAACGGCAGCTGAGCGAAAATACAGTCCATACGATCGGGAACTGCTCGCGATCTACAAGGCCGTACGAGGTCGATATGGTCGAGGGTCGCGAATTCACGGTTTTGACCGACCATAAGCCGATAACTTTCGCGTTCGCGCAGCGCCCCGGAAAGCATACGCCGCGACAGTTCCGCTGTCTGGACCTCATCGGCAAATTCACGACCGACATCCGGCACGTGGCCGGTCAAGACAACGTGGTCGCCGATGCTTTGTCCCGGATATCGGAGATCTGGACCGCGATAGATTATGCGAAACTCGCGAAATCGCAGCGAGAGGATGAGGAGCTACGAACGCTCCTGCGATCACCCGACTCCTCTCTTAATATTAACACATTGAGCGCCGGCGGCATAAGAGACATTTAAAGCCTGGGCGCCAGCAACGTGTCGGCCACCCGCCAGAAATCGGCGTTTTCGCGGAGCCGGCGCTCAAGCGATAGACTCAGAATCCCGCGTTTTCGCGGGGCCGACGCTCAATGTGTTAAGAAGATAGGTTTACCGAGCGGCAACATCGAGTTGTACTGCTACGTTTCGACTTCCGTGTTACGACCATTCGTAACGAGGGTTTTTCCGAGAACACGTGTTCACGTCGCTACACAATCTTGCGCACCCCAGTGCCAAGGCGACCACGAAATTGGTCGCACAAAGATTTGTCTGACCAGGTATGCAAAAAGATCGCAAAGCCTGGGCACGAATGTGCGTACCATGCCAGCGGGCCAAAACGGGTAGACGCGTGTCTGCTCCGGTCGGTACTTTTCGAATCCCTTCGGCGCGTTTCGAACACGTCCATGTGGACATCGTAGGTCCGTTGCCGATGTCGAGGGGATATGGATACTGCGTGACACGCGTCGACCGTTACACGCGCTGGCCGAAGGCGTTCCCCGTCGAGAACATCACCGCCGAGACGGTGGCGTACGCGCTGCTTTCGGGGTGGATCGCCCGATACGGTACACCCCACCGAATCACTACCGATCAAGGGCGACAATTTGAATCTGCGTTGTTCAAGCAGTTGTCGCACCTGATCGGTACGAAACACCTCCGTACGACCGCGTACCACCCAGCGGCAAACGGCATGGTGAAGCGATTCCACCGCCAGCTGAAAGCGGCAATCGTTTGCCACGCGGACTGACGAGAGTAAGAATTGGTCAGTCGGATTAATGCGATCGAACATTCACACGCGAACATCGGTCCAGGACGGTCGACGGTCCGCCAACAAATAAAGCGAATACGAGCGAACAACGTCTCAATTATTACACCCGTTACCCACAAAGTTACTGCTACATTGGACAGGATGCCAGTATGTAATGATGGTGACAACAGTGATATAATGGAATCGTTTCAGTGTAATAAAATAATGATTATGACGTGTCTTCTCATATCAAAGAATTTGAAGCAACCTTTAACACTAGAACTACCGGCACTTAAAATATACCTATTTCTTCAGAGACCAGTCAGAATGACTCGTCTTTAGAAAAAATGCATAGTTATATATATACATATAGAAAGTTGGTTATATATATACAGGGTGATCCGTTTAAATAAGGCCACCTTAATATCTCTTCAGGTTATTGTGATGCAAAAAATATTTGTTACGTAATGTGCATGGTGTCAATGGACCAAATATCTGGTAAGAATATTTTTTTCAGAAGGTCATTTTTTTCTGAGTTATCAAGGTCATCGGTGTTTTTTGATACATAACTACATTTTTTTTTTATTGCACCGTGTAACTGATCGAAGAATACATTGAGATATGTATAATATCATAACCTTGAAATAATCTCGATCTTGTAAAATTAAAATATTTTCTTCGCATTCACAGATTCAGGAGTCGTGGCCGAAAATATTCGACATCAGTTCTAGGCAAAATTTTAATTTTACATCACACTAAAAATATCGAAATATCGTGTGTGTGTGCGTGCGCGCGCGCGCGTGTGTGTGCGTGTGTTAAATGTTAAAACAACACTTACTTTTTCTTAAGTTATCATCAGAGATGTTAAAAATGGTGTCCTTCTACGGTGACACATTTCATGAAATGTGCAATGATCGACTGTACAAATCTTCCAATTGTTCCGGAATTAATATCAGCACAAGCTCTAACTATTCGGTTCTTCATGTCATCTGGTGTAGTTGGTTGTTCATTATAAAGCGCGTATAATTCCATAACGCTATTTCCGAGCGCTTCAAGTAAGTACCTACAATTCGAAACTTCAAACTGTTATATCTCATCATGGAAGTATCTGACAAAAAAATGTTTCAGACAAAATTGACTTGTTTTTTCCTGTAGAATCGAAATATGTAATGTTTCATAGGGGGTTCCATTTAAAATTATAAAGGTACCCCGGCCCCCTTTAAAGAGAAAGGGGGCGCCACTTCACGCTTATGTAATTAGAAAGGCCCTTCTGATCTGTGCAATTTAAGATCAAGAACTTTAAAATCGATGGCATAGTTTTCGAGATATTAAGCTGTTAAGGGTTATGTGGGCCACCCTGTATATAACAGATAACATAAATAGTAATTCGAAATTGTATTTTAATTCTTAATTAAACACATAATTGTTAAACGTACGTAGATTTTGCTTTGTGTATATTTTCAGCATACATATTTTTTGCACATATTACAAATAGTCGTGGTCTCATTATTATTGCAATGTCCTATTTGACACCATTTACGTGTATGACGGGTGCTCCTTGAACTTGGTATTTCAGTTCCTGGTGATTCTTCTTTTGAAATCTGATATTCAGAAGCAAGTTCTTCAGCTATATGAAACAAAAAGTATTTTGTTGATATATTTTCACCTGTCGTGTTTTTGTACAATGTCCACGCATTTATTCCAGCTGAATCTAGAATACTAAAAAAAACTTGAAGTGGTTACCTTCTAGAACCTGATCTGACACTACATTTTCTTGGCATTTGGTCAGTCATGTCAACACCAAATTTAGTCTTGTTATAAAAAGACACAGTTTCAGGTAAGCCCTTGTAAATTTTATCAATTTTTACATATTTGTGCTTTGTATTTAGTAAAACTACTTTCTTGTTTAGTTTGCTCTTGTAAACTATAAGTATATGTTAACGATATTAGAAATCTTGTAAGGAGTCATGAGATTCTCTTACTACCAAGGTTCTGGGGTAAGTGCTGCGTGGTTCCTCACAGTCCTCATACCAGAAGGCACCCTCGCCTTCCCCACTCCATGGCCAGATCCTTGGGGCACAGGGCCCCACTTTCTAAGTGAAAATTAAGGGGAGTTTAGACTCTCAGCCTCTCTCGACTTTCCCTCATCTGGTTGCAGTTAAACAACCCCCCGACGGTTGACGGCGGAAAGACCCAATGTGGTCGCCTGCCATCGTCCATCGATGGTTCCGTTTTATTTCATTCGTCCTCTTTAAGGGGGCCGGCCGGCATTTGGCCTTGACTGGCACGCTATGTTACGCTGTGCATTTTTTTCTACATATTTTACGTCTTAAATAAGTAAGTAATCAATTAAAAATGCATACCACCGTGTTTGTACATGTCTTTGCTACGTCTGTCCAGAGCATTTTTTTCGATACGAACACTAAATCTCTCGAAATTAAGAGAATCTCTCTGCGGCAGCCATCTTGTGACGTCATACTTGCTTCAGAAAGCGAGTTTTCTGCCGAATATTACAAATTACTCCACGATGAGGTAGAAATTCACAATTTGGGCTCTGGACGGACGTAGATTGGACTTTTAGGAAACACAAGTGACCACTTTTAAACTGCTCATTGCAATATTGAAGCGTCAATTTGTCAAGATTTTGACCCTTGCAAGTTCATATACGTATATTGCAGAGAGATTCTCTTAATTTCGAGAGATTTAGTGTTCGTATCGAAAAAAAGGCTCTGGACAGACGTAGCAAAGACATATACAAACACGGTGGTATACATTTTTAATTGATTACTTACTTATTTAAGACGTAAAATGACTAGAAAAAAGGCACAGCGTAACATAGCGTGCCAGTCAAGGCCAAATGCCTGCCGGCCCCCTTAAGGGCCTCACGTAGCTCGGGACCCTATCATAAATCCATCCGAGCTTAAGGGTCGGCTCAGTGCGGACCCCTAACTTGGCTCGCACGTGTTGATGCTAACATATACATGTAAGGAGTGCGCTCCTTAATTGATTTAAATCTTCCCGCTCAATACAGTGAGTCGATAAGTAATGGCCCGCAGTAGCGGCAGAGAAATAAAAACAATGATTCGGCAGACACGTGTGAAGATTGCCAATTTAATAATCTCCAACTAGTTATTCCTTTTATAATAAAGTGAATGGTTTATACGAGGAACAAGATTGCGAAGAACAAACTTTGAATGTTGTTTCTTGTATTTTTACAGGTTTGTAACCATTGTAAATAGTTTAGGCAAATGGTTTAATCAATAAAAACCCTTGTATTTTTACAGTGAAACTTTTCTGTTTGTTATTCTCTACAATCCTTGGACGTTCAACAAATAATTCAATCACACATTACATACATCTATTTGAATCATAAAGCAACGTTGAAAAACTGCTATCTTTCTTTGTTTACAAGTTCTTGGGAGTTGCCATTTGTTTCCGTGTATTGTTCTAACCAATGTGGTATTTTTAGATAGTAATTTTATCGCCAGAGGAAAACTTGTAAAAAAATCGTCCGTTGTTATGGTTCTTCCTTTCATAGTGTATGTTGTAGTGTTGATAACTCTCGTGTTTCGTGTTTTCCTAAATAAGGAAATCCATTTATTACATATTTAGTTTCAACGTCAGAAGCCAGCCTTTGATGCCAAAGGCTATAGCCGGTTTTGGGGGTCAAATCTGCCCTGGAAGGGATTTTATTCCAATTTGCGCCATTCGATAGCCTACCAAAAAAGATATCTTTCAACCAAGTTTTAGCCCTATAGCTCATCTGTAAGGGTAGTTATAGAGGAAAAACGAAAATCCAGTTTTTGGCCCATTTTCCCCATTTAATGACAATTTAAAATTCTGAAAAAAATCTGACACATTTCGGACACCAAACCGCATACTTTGAATCGTTTTCAGATTTTTCCGTTGCAAACTCTGGCTGTAAAAATCGAAAAACACGAAAAAAATCGAAAAAATGCAGATTTCATATGGAAATCGAAGAGAGACTAGAACAGAATTAATTTAGCAATGAGATATTGTCCTAAGTATTATGCTCAATTTTTTTCAAATTCCTGCGATTGGTGCGTCATAGTAGGAAAAAATAAAAACAACTTTTTTCAGCGTTTTTTTCGTGAAAAACTAAGTTGTAATTAACGTAAAAATATATTATGTAATATTAAACATCCCAAAGTTCAGAGAAACATCGTCCAGACTTAAAAAATTGCGTAATACAAAAAACGACAATTATACTACGCAGGATATATCCCAATATTTCGAAGGTATTTTCAACGGCGCCGGTTGGTGCAGTAGGGGTGATGCCCAGTTGGACTCCGACCGATTGGACACGTCCCGATTGGACTGTTCCAATTGGACGGGTTCCTTTTGGACTCCGTGCCGATTCGACTCGTGCCGTTTGGACGCCGTGGCGGTTGGATTCGTGACGTTCCCTAACCCTAACCCTAACCCTAACCCTAACCCTTTTTTTCCGTGGGGAAAATGACTTTACGCATACCCCGACTCCCTGGGGAAGGCGGGGTTATGCGGGACTACCCCTGGGGAAAAGTATCCCCAAGGGCTACCCACTAAAAAACCCACGCCCACCTAAGGTAAAGGGGAGGTGCCTGGATCACGCGAGTACTCAACAGGACACCTCCCAGCTATCAACATACCCCGGGGGAGGGGTTAACCTCCCCCACTGCCTACGCTACAAGTCCCCGGGCGGAGGGACCCGCCCGGTGTCCCCATCCCTGAAGCCTTCGGATTGGGCTTCCCGAGCCCCAGCTCGGTCCACCCACAGCTCCCGGAGTCTTCGTACCCCGCTCGGAGCCGGTGTCCCGGAGGAACCAGCCCCGGCCGAGGCAAGAAGACGCCACCACCGGAAGGAAGAGCCGTCGGAGGCGCGATCTGGCACGCCCCGACCCTTCCTTTCCCCGACCCCCCACAGATCCCCCTCCCCAATCGGGAAGGGACGGACCGACACCCCCCCACACAGGGAAACTAATCCGGGGGGTGTCGGCCTATCACGGGGGGAGGTGTGCTCCCCCCGGGGGCCCGGGTCAGCTCACACCCCGGGCCCCCAAATTCACCGCCCCCAATGGTGGGGTCACAACCGGTCGCGGGGAGGCTACCCGCGCCAGCAACACTCCGCCCCCCGCTCTCAGGGGCACCCGTTGACGCGTGGGAGGCCCCCGCGCCCTCCCGCCCTTGCAACCCCCCTCGTTGGGGGCACACGTCGGCGCGGGGGTCGTCCCCGCGCCCACACCCTCCTGGCCGAGCCCGGGTCCCGCTCCCGGGCCCGATCGGCGGCCTCCTTCTCAGTCATTACAACATCACAGAAGGAGGCCACCGCCCTCCACGACCCCTCGCTGTTGACCATGTGGTCGACCACGGTCGGCAGCGAGAGGTCCCACCCGCCCACTGCGTCTCTAAGGACACGGCGCGGCTCGACCCAGGCCGGGCACTCCTATAAGGTGTGCCGCGCCGTGTCCACATCCTCGTCGCAGTGGTGGCACTGCGTGGTCGACTCCCGCCCCATCCTATGCAGGTACTCTCCGAAACAACCGTGACCGGAGAGCACCTGCGCGAGGCGGAAGGTCAGCCTTCCCCGCCTCCCGCACCATATAAGAAACATGGGCAGAAGGGCCCGGACAATCGGACGTGCGGAGGGTGCCAGGAGTACCCTCCACTCCGCAAATACGTCCGGACAGGCCTGGCGTTTTTGAGCCTCGAGATCCTCCTCCTCCTCGCTCGTGAGTTCCACCCCCGGCGGGCGGCCCAGAACCAGGGACGCACTTTTCCACACCGTGGGGAAGACTCTCCAGCACAGGCTCGCGTCCATGAGGCTCCTGAACGCCGGGGCGAGGCCCCTTAGGGCTAAGGCCATTATACCACCGGGAACCCCATCGGGGCCGGGGGCGTTCTTGCCCCCAGCCCGGAGTTCCCGCACGGCCCGGTCAAGGCTCCACTCGGTGACCCGGAGCTCATGCGACCATTCTATGGTCGACTTCGACGCGCCCCAAGAGTTCCGGGTCTAACCTCTCCGTGACCGGGGACGCCCAGGCGCGGAGCTTCCCAAGCACCGCCTTGTACGGGCGTCCCCATGGGTCGTCACGGAGGGTGAGCAGGAGCTCTTCCCAGGCCTTGGCCTTAGCAGCGGCTATAGCACGCTTGAGGGCCACGGCCGCCGATCTGTACTCCCTGTACAGCTCGGCGACCCTCGGCTCCGCGTCGCCGCCCAGAAAATGGCGGCTACGAGCGCGGGTGTACTGGCGGCGGGCTCGGCCGGCCGAACTGCGTAGTTACGCCAGCTCCCCCGACCACCAGTATGTTGACTTTCTCGGGGGCTGAGCTCGGAACCGGGGCACCGCCACGTCGCAAATCATTTGCAACGTGTCCCGGATCCAAGCCGAGCCGATAATTGCGGCCCTCAGTAGGTCCCCGTCTAGTAGTTTGAGCGCCCATCTGGGCGCTAACGGGGTGCCATGTCGGAGGGGCGTGTCCACCGGCGGGTCCGACCAAGTTTCTCCATCCCAGACCCGCCAGTTGGACACACGGCGAGAGGCGGCGACGGTCGCGAACGATGCATCCACTATCGACCAGCCGTTCCACCTCACGCACGTAGGCACGGAGTCCCGGTTTAACAACCGGAGCTCCATCCCCTCCGCCCAGTCTTCTAGGACACCGCCTCGGGCGTTGGTCCCGGGGTTTCCCCAGGTGGAGAACCTGGCATTGAAGTCCCCCAGGACCAACAACGGACCGGTTATATGTGGGGCTATCATAAGCCCCAGCCGGTCGAGGTACGTCCCGAGTGCGGCGGAGTCGCAACTGTGTGAATTGTAGCACCCCAGGACCTGAAGTCTTCCCCACTACACAATTACCATCCCCCTGCCCCGTTCGACCACGCAGCAGGGTGGCACAGTCACCGAGTGGCGACGCCACCACACCGCCACGGAGCCGTCAGCGTCACCGGACGAGTGTGGATGGTCCGGGACGCTGTACGGCTTCGAAACGACAGCCAGGCCAACCCCCCACTCCTCCAGGCACTGGACTAACAGGTCCTGTGCCCGGCGGCAGTGGTTGAGGGTCGCCTGGAGGACCGGCTGGGGAGACCGGCGAGGCGCGAGGGCCATTAGGCGGCGCCGAATGGTCTCACCACCTCCGTGATTGGCGAGGGGTCTGGGAGACTAGTGCCCCCCGCCCCGCCTGGGCCTGCCTACACCTCCATGCTCGTTGGCCGGGTGGATGTTGGGGGAGTCGAGTTGGTACCCCCCGATATGCCCCCCGCCACGCTTTGGGGTGGCGCCACACCGGCCCTCTTTTTCGCGCCCTTCTTCTTGTGGTTTGCCGGTCTGCCCACCGCCGCGCAAACCCCGCAGTGGGGAGTGGCCTTGCAATCCACCGCCCGGTGGGACGCGTCACCGCAGCGGTAACAATGGCCGCTGTGGTCGACCGCCGCAGTGCACCGCTGCCGGACGTGGCCCAAGGCCAGGCAGCGGAAGCACTGCAGCGGCCGCGCCTCCAGGACCACCACCTGGGCGGTGGACCACCCCACCCTCACTTTTCCGGCCTTCTCCAGGGCCAGCGCCGCTACGGCCGGGCACTGCACCCATCTGGTGCCGAGCCCGTTGGGTGGGATCTTCACTTCCCCCACCCTCACTGACTCGACTTTGCAACCGCCTCGGCCACCTCCCGGGGGATCACGGACACATCCAGGCCCGTGAGGCGAAATTCCGCCTTCTTCAAGGGCCTGGAGATCTTCACCCCCATGTCGCCAAGGACGGTGGACATCTTCGCCGCCAGGGCGTCGGGGCATGGGCCTCGGGGCCTCCGTCGGCACCGGGGACCTCTATTACGAGGCCCTCGGTTACCGCCCTCTTCCAGTGGAGGGCCCCAATGCCTAGGGCGTCGAGATCGACGCCCTGGCGTGCCCTCCGGATCGCCTCCTCATAGGTGGCCTTTATCCCCTCGGGGACGGTCAGCGTGACTGCCGCCGCGCGAGGGGGGGGGGGGGGGGGTTCACCCTGGCCGGGGGCTTCCTGTTCTTCTGGGTGGGTGCGGGCACACCGGCCTTGGCCGCGGCCTTCGCAGCGGCTTTCTTCCGCCTGCCCACCACCTTCGCCCAGGTGTCCGCAGCAGGTGCACCCACAGCCGGGGTGGGGGACGGTGCCTGGGCCAAGGTATTCGCCCCCTTCTTCTTCTTCTTCTTCTTCGTCTTAGCGGCCCCTCCCGCCACCGGGGCAGGGGCCGGCGTTGGAGGCGCCGGCACAGGAGCGGGCCTTGGAGCGGGTATACCGCAACTCCCTCTCCAGTTCGGCGTTCCGTTCCCTTAAAATAGTTTTTTCCGCCAGGGAGGCCGGGTCGGAGCCAGCAGCAGGATGTCCCCCCTAGATGCCCCTGCGGACCAGCTCCTGTAGCGCCGCCTCGATATCATCGTCGTTATCCCGGAACCGTTTAAGGAATGTGCCTTTCAGGTTCCGGGTCCGTTCAGCCATATCCCGGTAGTCGCAAGACCGCTCTACAATTAGGGCGGTCAGCTCTCCGGGAAGGAGGCTCCGTATTTCCGGACGGGTTTTCTGGGGAGTCTCCTCAAGCCGCCCCCGCTTGTCAACCGGCGTCGGCGAGGCCGACCCCGAATCCAGCGGCCGCTACTAATCCAGCGGTCTTCATCCTGGTCGGGCACCGGGGTGCTCCTCCCAGGCCGGGGCTTGGGCCAGTCAACTGGGGCCGGGGGCTCCATAACCTGTGGTGGATCTGGAACCACCACAGCTCCCTCCTCAACCATTTCCGGGCGTGGTGTCCCCTCCACAACCTCATCATTTTTTGTCCGAGGCTCGTTTTTTGAGAGATCCATAATTTCCATGTGCGGGTCTGGTTACTACGCCCCCATTTCTTGGGGCGCCTCACTCGATACCCTAAATACTACAAGCGGAAGGGGGTGTCCACCGCGGCAGAGTCGCTTGCCCCGGTATGCCTAGATACAACGGGAGGTCGGCAGGTATTCCGAGGTTGTACAACGCTCATGAGCGAGTGCATCCACCGCCCACCCCCGGCGTTTACTCCGGGAGTTTCCCATCGCCACGTTTCGATAGCTTGGGATAGAGACTTTTTTATAGAGGTTTATCCTCCTCGCAGGCCGGCCGATTAAGGCAAGCTCCCCGTTCCGGTAAAACATGACCACCGGTTTACGGTATGGGGCCCTGCGGCGACCTCCCCGGTCGTTCGCAGGACACATTGAGAGCCCGCGGTTTTCATCCCTCCGTGTAAGCCTTACCGGCATGGGAGGCCCAGCCAGGATGGGGGGAGCATAGCTACCCCCGTGACAGGACGACACCCCCCGGGTTAATTTCCCGGTTTGGGGAGTGTCGGTCCGTCCCTCCCGTTAGGGGAGGGGGATTCGTGGGGGGATTTGGGTGAGGAAGGGTCGGGGCGTGCCAGATCGCGCCTCCGACGGCCCTTCCTTCCGGTGGCGGCGTCTTCTTGCCTCGGCCGGGGCTGGTTCCTTCGGGACACCGGCCCCGAGCGGGGCACGAAGACTCCGGGAGCTGTGGGTAGACCGAGCTGGGGCTCGCGAAGCCCAATCCGAAGGCTCCAGGGATGGGGACACCGGGCGGGTCCCTCCGCCCGGGGTCTTATAGCGTAGGCAGTGGGGGAGGTTAACCCCTCCCCCGGGGCATGATGATAGCTGGGAGGTGTCCTGTTGTGTACTCGCGTGATCCAGGCACGTCCCGTGTAGCTTAGGTGGGCGTGAGGTTTTAGTGGGTAGTCCCCGGGGGTTCGTCCTCCGGGGAGAATCCCACATAACCCCGGCTTCCCCCAAGGAGTCGGGGTATGTATAAAACATTTCCTCACGATAAAAAAAAAAAAAAGGGCCCTGCCAGGATCCGAAGTTCCCGCCGGCATCGCCTCACACATCATTGGGACTACCCACGAGGAGGTGGAGCGAGAGGACTTTGGACCTGTGACATCCCTCAAATAGAGAGAACGGCTCGACAGTAGGACAGATGGTCCCACTGTAGAGGCCACAGGTCCTCGGACTCCTGGGGAGGAGGGCCTTGGCCGCGGCCAAGGCTGCGACCGCCGTGGCTAACGCGGCGGCTGCCGCGGCCGGGGCGCCGGCGGGGGCCTCCAAGGCCACGAAGGCCGCTGCCCCCGCCCCGAAGGGGGGAAAACAGCAGCCAAGGTGAAGGCCCCGCCCCGATCTCCGGCAGTTACGCTGACTGTCCCGGAGGGGTGCGGGGTCTCTTACGAGGAGGCCGTCGGGAGGACCCGCCAGGGCATCGATCTCGATGCCCTCGGCATTGGGGCCCTCAACTGGAAGAGGGCGGTAACCGGGAGCCTCATTATTGAGGTCCCTGGTGTGGACGGGGGCCCCAAGGCCGACGCCTTGGCGGCCAAAATGGCCGTTGTCCTGGGGGGGGGGGCGGGAATCAGGGTGTCCAGGCCCGTCAAAAAGGCGGAATTCCGACTGACCTAGAGGTCTTGGTAACCCCCCAGAAGGTGGCGGAGGCGGTGGCTAGGGCCGGGGGCTGCGGCGCCGAGTCCGTCAGGGTGGGGGAGCTTAAGGCTCCGCCCAGCGGACTCGGCACCGTATGGGTTTAGTGCCCGACCGTGGCCGCCCTGGCCATAGCGAAGGCCGGTAAGCTCAGCGTGGGGTGGTCCACCGCCCAGGTGGTGGGGCTGGCACCACGACCAATGCAGTGCTTCCGCTGCCTGGCCTTAGGCCATGTCCGGCAGCTATGCACTGCAGAGGTCGGTCACAGCGGTCATTGTTACCGCTGCGGGGATGCCACGCACCGGGCGGTGGACTGCAAGGCCCCCCACACTGCTTGATTTGCGCGGCCTTGGGGCGACCGGCGGGGAGCAAGGCGTGCTCTCCACCCCCAAAGGCCAAGAATGGCGCGAAGGGGGTTGGCGGTGTGGCGCCCCCCCCCCCCCCATAGCGCGGCAAAGAAGATTGCCGGGGGACGCCGACCGCTCCTCCCACCCCCACCTCCAAGGAGGTGGTGGATATGGAGGTGTAGGCGGCCCCCAGCGGAACGGAGGGCATTTGACCCCCGCCACCCGCTCCGGCGGCTGAGGAGGGGACTCGCGCGGAGGCCGATTAATGGCCCACACTCCGCGCCGGTCCCCCCTCCCGGTACTCCAGGCCAACCTCAACCACTGCTGCCGGGCACAGGACCTGATGGTCCAGTGCCTGGAGGAGTGGGGGGTTGGTCTGGCCGTCGTCACGGAGCCGTAGAGTCCCGGACCATCCACACTCGTCCGGTGACAAAGTATCTGATTTTTGTCATGCAGTCATGAATTGTTTTGTAAAGGATATTCTTCCTCTCCACTTTGGTGTTAGGGCGTTTTCCCGTGAGCATTTAATTCAAAATGAAACTTCTAATGTCGCTAAAAAGTTGTATGATATTGACAATCAATTAGCACTGATTTTCCATGGAACATATGTTCGCCATCAAAAGAGTTCGAACAATGCATACCAGCGAAAATCATATTCAGGTCAAAAAAAGGTACCTTTATGTAAACCTTTTACCGTTTGCACGACAAATGGATATATCATTGACATGTTCGGACCTTTTTATGCCAACCAGAATGATGCTGAAATCATGCAGATCGTACTTCGAGATTCCAATGGCTTGAAAACTCTTATGAAACGGGGAGACCCTAGTATTGTAGATGGCGGTTTTCGTGATGTTAAATCGCACTTAGAAGAGTCTGGGTTTCATGTTTTCATGCCTGCATTAAAAGGCAATCGTTCTCAATCGTTTTTTGGTCTTAATCTAATACTTACTAACTAACTTAAATTAAACTTACTACTAGGGTATATATACAGGGTGCGGCTATTTACATCTTAGGCTAAAGTTTTTTACAGGGCATAGGCCCCACCTTCTTACGTTTGTGATGGAGTCCTTTTTTCCTCTGGTTGAGGGGCGATTATTGTGTTGGGAGTCTGCGGGGTGCGGTTATTTTGCGGGTGCGGAGGGCCTGCATGATGTTATTGTTATGGATTGTTATTGAGGGGCTGTTATTGTTGAGCCACCAGTGTTTCTTTAAATGTAGCCGTTCGAAATTGTATCTGTCTCGGAGCGGAAGTGTCGTTGAGAATTTAAATCGTTCTGGGTGTTCGGAGTATTCTTGGCTGGTGAACGCGATTCTTTTGTCTGCTTTATTACGGCGCCAATGGTAGATTATGGGGGTGTTATTGTGATCTTGTATGAGTCCATTTGAATCGCAGGTAGTAAATGCTTGTGGGGGTAGATATCCGGTGGTTAGTTGTCGGTGTGTGGTTGCTGTGTCGGGGTTTGCTAGGTCTTTTGTGATACTGTTTTCTATGTGAGGTAGCTTGCTGAAGTAATCTCTGGTAAGTTTTATTAGAAATGTGTCTATTCGTGGTATGTCGGCTATGTTGTACAGTGTTGTGTTGTTTGTGTAGTGTTGCCAGTTGGAATTTGCGGATCTGTGTATTTGGTTACAGGCTCTTAGACACTTCCGCTCGAAGATTCTCAGTCTTTCCATCATTGTGTGATTGGTGTTCCACCAGATGGGTGCTGCATATGTTAAAATCCGAATTGGCAGTCTGGTATGATATTGTGTATTGTGCAGTGTTGTGATATTTTGTTGTTGATGACGGCTTCGTAGACTTTGCTTAGACTTGGTGTTAGGCTGACTGGCCGGTAGCTGGAGGGGTCGGTCGGGTTTTTGTTTCTCTTTAATATTGGGAGTACTTTGGCCGTTTTCCAGATTTTCGGGAAATAGCTATTATTAATGGCGTTGTTGAAAAGGATTGCTAGATGAGTTATTATTTTGTCTGGTAGGTGTTTTAGTACTATCGGGGGGATTCGGTCTGTCCCAACGGAGGTTTTGTTTGGGAGTCTTTTGAGTATGATGTTTACTGTGTAGGGGTTGCAGAATGGTGTGATTTCATAGTCAGTGTCTTCTGGGTTTTTGGCGCTGTTTTGTTCTGAGAATTGAGTGATGGTAGTCTCGGTGAGTCGATTCGTTGTGCGTTCGTGTGTTAGTGTGCGAGCCGTGTTGTCTATTATTTCTTTCAGTCTGGTCCCGTTGTTTAGGTGCCGGGGGGAGTTGATCGTTTCGCAGTAGGTTCCTATGGCGTTAAGTTTTTTGGAGGGCTGCTGTGTTACATTTGCTTCTGTCTAGTATTAGGTTGTCATTTTGTTTTATATGGATATCGTCTATTGTGGATGGTGGTTTCCGTCTGAAGATTGCGTTGATTTTAGGGAAAAAAGTGTCATTGTTTCTATGGTCGATTCGTTTGATCACGTTTGTCCAGTATTTGTTTATGGCTTTGGTGAATTCGGTTTGAATTTTTGTTGTGAGGTGTTTGTGGGTGCTTTTGGCTATTTTTGTTATGGTTAATCGTGAGTTGGGATCTGTTAGGTGTAATTTATGTAGTAATGTTGTTAGTGTTTTTTTGTGTTTTTGGAGTTTGACGATTTTTTTGTTGATGTATATTGTGGTGTTGTTTCGTGTCTTGAATTGGGGTGTGTGTGTGTCTATTGCGTTCCTGATTGCGTCTGTAATGGCTAGCAGGTTGTTGTCGATGTCCGTAATGGATAGGTTGCGGTCGGTAGGTATCATGTTTGTGTAGTGTCGGTCTATGTCTTTTGTAAAGGCTTTCGATCTAGTGGCCTTATAATTTAGTTTTATGGCTTCTGTGTAGGTAGCTGGAGGGACGTTAGAAGGGAGTTCGAAGCTCATTGAAACGGCCAAGTGGTCGCTGTCGTAGGGCAGTGTACTGGCTTTCCCGGAGGTATTGTTTGTAAGCTGTAGCCTGGAATCTGCGAGGCAGATGTCCAGGAAAGACAGGCCCGGTTTGTATGTGGGGGTGGAGGTTGTGATAGTGTTCAGTCTATATGTGAGGTCGTTTTTGTTTTCCCATTTTTTGAAATAGCGTCCTCTCTGGTTGTTTGTTGTGTCTCCCCAGTCGGTTCTTTTGGTGTTTAGGTCTCCGGCTATTATGTAGTAATTGTCGGCGTCGTGTAGTTTTAAGGTGTGGAATAGGTGGTCGAGTTCTGTGATGTATAGTGTTCTGTTGTCGTTCGTCGCGTATGCACTTATTATGTATAGTGTGTTGTTGTTTTCGGTTTTTGTCTTTATGATCGTGTATTCTAGGATTTTATTGTTGGTTGAGGAGGGGGAGTGTACCTGTTCGCAGGGGATGCTGTTTTTTATTAGGATTGCGGTTCCGCCGCCTTGGATTGCATTGGGCCTGTCTTTTCTGTATAATTTATAATTTTTGAAGCTAAGGGTGTGTTTAGGACTGAGCTTTGTTTCGGAGATCAGTATTATATCATGCTTATGTTCTTGGAGGAATTCTTTCAGGTCGAGTCTGCGTGGGTGTGTGATTATCGAGCTTACATTGATTGAAGCGATATTTATGGTGGTAGGGGGACTGGTGGCGTTGTTATACATTATGCTCTTCGAAAAGTGTATTAAGAACGAATTCTATTTTCTCTGAGTTTAAGGCTACCTGGGTGGCTATTTGATTTAGTTGCGAAGCGATGAGTGCTGCTATTTCGGTTTTTAGGCTGTTTATCCATTCGGTTGGGGGTTGCAGGGTCGTTGGCTTCTCGGTGTTTGGCGGGTTGGGTGTTCCGATGTCCTTCGATATGTTGTTGGTGTATGCTGGATGCTGCGTTGTCGGTCGTTCTTGGGGAGACTGGACGTATGGTGTGGGTCCTCTGGTCCTCTGGTATTTTCTTGCTGGTTGCTTGTCGATTTTGATTGCGTGTATCTTTTTTTAGCTTGAGGGCGAATTTGATATATGGGCAGCCTTTATATGAGGCTGGGTGTCCGGCCTGTCCGCAATTGGCGCATTTGAGATTGTTTCTGTTGTCAGTGTTTGTATGCGCATGTGGCGCATTTCACGCAGCGGTAGTTTAGTTGGCAATTTCTGCTCGCGTGTCCAATTCTTTGACATTTTTTGTATTGGAACACTTCCGGTTTCCGGAGGTGTTCCCATCTGACTTTTTGGTAGGCCAACGTTTTTATCTTGAACAGGTTGGCGGTCTTGCTTTCTCTGTTGATTTGCACTAAGTAGTGGTATTGGTCGGGCATCTGTTTGTTGTAAATGAATTTGGAGATGTTGTGTATTTTTGTATCTGGTAGGTTTAGTTCTTCGATTTCCGTTTTTATCTCTTCTGCTGTGAAGTTTCCTTTAATTCCTTTTAGAACTATAGATTTTGGTTTTTGTTCTTTGGGGGTGTATATATAGTGCTGAGTTTTTGTTTCGGTTAGTTTTTCTGTGAGTGCCTTATGGGTTTGTAGGTTTTTTGTGTATATTGTGTGGGTGTCTTTGTCATTTTCTTTCACAATGAAGTCCTGTTTTCTTATATTCAGTGATAGAGCGGTACTGATTATGTTCCCTATGTTGGTGTTTAGGGTGTAGATTGGCGGGGGTGTATAGGTTTTTATTTTTGGTGGTGTGCTGGTTGGTTGTGCGTTAGGGTAATTCTCGTCTTGCCCCCCCGGATGGGGGCGGAGAGGGTAGGGAGGGCGCGGGGGTCTCCCCCGCGTCAACGTGTGCCCCCGGTTGTGGGGGGC
This sequence comes from Halictus rubicundus, assembly GCF_050948215.1. NCBI lineage: Eukaryota > Metazoa > Arthropoda > Insecta > Hymenoptera > Halictidae > Halictus > Halictus rubicundus. The sequence continues at coordinate 4,395,403 of NC_135150.1, read as the reverse complement.
GGAGTGGGGTTGGCGCGGGGGGTTCCCCCGCGCCCTGTTATGCCCCCACCATTGGGGGCGGCGAACTTGGGGGCCCGGGGCGTGAGCTGACCCGGGCCCCCGGGGGGGAGCACAGCTCCCCCCGTGATAGGCCGACACCCCCCGGGTTAGTTTCCCGGTTTGGGGGGGTGTCGGTCCGTCCCTCCCCGATTGGGGAGGGGGATCCGTGGGGGGTATTGGGTGAGGAAGGGTCGGGGCGTGCCGGATCACGCCTCCGACGGCCCTTCCTTCCGGTGGCGGCGTCTTCTTGCCTCGGCCGGGGCCGGTTCCTTCGGGACACCGGCCCCGAGCGGGGCACGAGGACTCCGGGAGCTGTGGGTGGACCGAGCTGGGGCTCGGGAAGCCCAATCCGAAGGCTCCAGGGATGGGGACACCGGGCGGGTCCCTCCGCCCGGGGTCTTATAGAGTAGGCAGTGGGGGAGGCTAACCCCCTCCCCCGGGGTGGCATGTATTAGCTGGGAGGTGTCCTGTTGAGTACTCGCGTGATCCAGGCACCTCCCATGCAGCTTAGGTGGGCGTGAGGTTTTAGTGGGTAGTCTCCGGGGGCTCCGCCCCCCGGAGAGAATCCCACATAACCCCGGCTTCCCCCAGGAAGTCGGGGTATGTATAAAACATTTCCTCACGATAAAAAAAAAAAAAAAAAAAAAAAAGGGTAATTCTCGTCTAGCTCTCGTCAAAGCAGCTGGTATTGGTTGTCAGTGTTTAGTGGGGTTGGCGTGTCGGCGAGGCCGGGTGCGGCTTTGTGTTTTTTTGGGGATTTCCCAGTGTCCGGTTGGCGCGTTTTCATCGTCTGCAGTGCTCAGGCTCTTTGTTGTTTCGGGGGATGGCGCTGCGGTGCTTTTTTTCCTGGCTGCCGTTAGATTGGGCTGTATTGCGTGTTTAAGGGCTGTTGTTCTGTTGCTTTCCTTTAATATGTCTTTAAACAGCTTGTCTACTTGTATTGATGTTAGCTTGGGTACTTTAGATGTGCCTGGTTTGCTGCTTAGTTCCTCTGTACTATTTTCTTTATTGTCTCCCTCATTATTGAGGCGTCTTTTTGGACGCGGGAGTGGGGTGGGCGCCATTGGGCCCGATACGGGACGAGCGTTCCTCGTCGGGTATCGGGGCCTGGCTTTTTCCTTGGAATTGGTTTCACTGATGTGGTTTAGTTAGTCACTTTCGCCTAGTGGCGCACTTGAGGGCTGCGAGAGCCTCACTATTGTTTTGTGCACTTTGTGTTTAGATGCACTATTCACTGTTTAGTCCGTTCACTAAGGGTTGCTCGATGTGTCTCGGTCGGCGTCTCGGACACGACTCTCGGAGACCATAGCTACTGCACCAACCGGCGCCGTTGGAAGTACCTTCGAAATATTGGGATATATCCTGCATAGTATAATTGTCGTTTTTTGTACTACGCAATTTTTAAAGTCTGCACGATGTTTCTCTGAACTTAGGGATGTTTAAATATTACATAATATATTTTTACGATAATTATAACTCAGTTTTTCACGGAAAAAACGCCGAAAAAAGTGGTTTTTATTTTTTCCTACTATGACGCACCAAACGCAGGAGTTTGAAAAAAATTGAGCATAATACTTAGGACAATATCTCATTGCTAAATTAATTATATTCTAGTCACTCTTAGATTTCCATATGAAATCTGCATTTTTTCGGGTTTTTTCGTGTTTTTCGATTTTTACAGCCAGAGTTTGCAACAGAAAAATCTGAAAACGACTCAAAGTATGTGGTTTGGTGTCCGACATGTGTCAGATTTTTTTCAGAATTTTAAATTGTCATTAAATGGGGAAAATGGGCCAAAAACTGGATTTTTGTTTTTCCTCTATAACTACCCTTACAGATGAGCTATAGGGCTAAAACTTGGCTGAAAGGTATCTTTTTTGGTAGGCTATCGAATGGCGCCAATTGGAATAAAATCCCTTCCAGGCCACATTTGGCCCCCAAACCCGGCTATAACCTTTAGAATCAAAGACATCGATGATTTAAATTATCTGGAACAGTACTAAATAGATAACAAGTTAACCATTTGCAATATTATTTTAAGACAATACATTGAAACAATGAATTAAAAAATTATTACTAAAAATATATATTTATGACGACAATTATCACTGGATAGGCATAATTTTTTAATGAATTTTACTGCAAATTTCATCCTGATATCTCTTACGGTTCAACATTTATTATAAAATGTCACGAAATTTCTCGACCCAGCACAGTAATTTCGTCAATTTTAAAATGTTCATCTTTTTAAAAACAGGTCTGTAAAGAGGACACTTGGGGCTATATCCTCATTTTTTTGCAAATTTTTAAAAAGTTCCCTTCTATGAAAAGATTGCATTTGTTTAAAACAACGCACACCTTCAGCCAAAAGAAAGTAACACATGTTTCGTTCTTCTATTCTCGGAATCATTCGGCAGGGATCGTCGTCTGTCATTGCACACATATCCATATGTATATCGTCGGCTGTGATTGCACATATATATGTATATATGTGTGGCCGCTTCGACTGCGGCGAACGTAGATAGAAAAGGACAGCATGCAAACACGACCATGTGACGACTTACATTATAACGTCACCTTCATAATTAGCATATGACTAACCCTTTGTACTCGGTACAGGTCCCTTCCTAGTATCGATAAGCTTAGATAACGCATTTAGTATATAAGGATCGCCCGAAAGTGAACTCCCTTAGTCTTGATTTGGAGGCGAGGACGCGCGTAAGCATAAGTATCGTAAATTGTAAATTGTACTGTGAATAAAAGTTAGAGTGTTGGGCTGCGGCTCAACATCTCCTTTTTTTGTAAAGTTTTCGCGGTTAATTACGTGACAACCGCGTGACCGAAGGCGCAACAAAAAGGCAGTACAACCCGATGATATTATTATTCGATTTGTAACGTGTTTGAGCTTATTTTGATCGGAAAAACATTTTCAATCGATAGGTAATGATATCATTATGATAACGTTAATAAGAAATAATATTAGATTTAGTTGGTAAACGCCAATACGCTTCTCGTTACAATGTTGCCTCTGATACTGAATCACGACCATATGGAACGTCGCGTCGTGTGCCGCCTGGAGACAACAATGTAAGCGTTTCACCATCACTTATTAATAACAATAAAATGTTTGTTACAATTCATAATTCTTACCATGGGAACATTATTAATCGATTGCAAATAGTTTGCTGATGAAAACAAGTCTAAAAATTTATTTATTTAAACAACCGTTTAAGTAATAAAAATGTATCGGTTTAAAGATCTGTTTCAATAATAAAATTTGATTTGTTTAAACAATTGTTTAGATAATACAAATTTATTTGTTTAAACAACCGTTTAAGTAATAAAAATGTATCGCTTTAAAGATCTGTTTAAATAATAAAAATTAATTTATTAAACAGTCGTTTAAATAATAAAAATTCATTTGTCTAAACAATCGTTTTATTAATAAAAAGTGTTCGCATATTAATGAGAGTCACTCTACCATAGTACGTAATTGCATATTACGACGTTAGTATTACGACTTGACAACGTCGCATTAAGAGGTCGGTTATTCGAGAATCGAATAAAAATACGAAAAAAAGATACATGTGATTTTCATCTATTCCAAATACCCGTCACGAATAAAAAAATTGAATTAATCATCTTCCCTAGATCGAGCTTCGAATAAATCTCAAAGTAAGGGTCTATTCATACTTACCGGGACCGGACGATTCTGTCGCCGGTCTCTAGGACTAATCCCATGTTAACCGAAAATCTGCCGCCGTCTAATTAGTAATTACAATCTTGTCCCTCACAGGTTACAAATTAGTTCCACTTTTATATTGCTCAAAGCGTGCTAATTACTCTCTAATCTGCTGAGTCATATTTTATCCGTACTCTACTTTACCTACTCGACTAGCGCGGTAGAATTCGAATGTTTAAGAAGTATACTTCTTATACCTATTTTTGTGCAGTCCCTATGCAGCACCTATTTTTCCTGCGGTTTCTTTTATGAGGTCCCTATCTACAAAAATACGTTTGACTGTGCATGTGGTGCACGTACGAGCCCCTTGACGCACACTGACAAAAGGTTAACTGCAAAATATTTTTGTTGTAGCGGCGGCGTGTAAGAAACGCTGGCAGAACATGCGAGATTTGTTCCGGAAGTACCGGGCGAAAGAGAATGCCGTGCGAAGTGGGCAGGCGGCGGACACCGGCCATCGGAAGTATAGGCACTGGGATGCCCTACACTTCCTTTTTTTCGTGGGAAAATGCTTTACGCATACCCCGACTCCCTGGGGGGAGTCGGGGTTATGTGGGACTGCCCTTGGGGGAAATCCCCAAAGGCTACCCACTAAAAACCCACGCCCACCTAAGCTAAAGGGGAGGTGCCTGGATCACGCGAGTACTCAACAGGACACCTCTCAGCTATCATCATACCCCGGGGGAGGGGTTAACCTCCCCCACTGCCTACGCTATAAGACCCCGGGCGGAGGGACCCGACCGGTGTCCCCATCCCTGGAGCCTTCGGATTGGGCTTCCCGAGCCCCAGCTCGGTCCACCCACAGCTCCCGGAGTCTTCGTGCCCTGCTCGAAGCCGGTATCCCGAAGGAACCAGCCCCGGCCGAGGCAGGAAGACGCCGCCACCGGAAGGAAGGGCCGTCGGAGGCGCGATCCGGCACGCCCCGACCCTTCCTTTCCCCAAAACCCCCCACGGATCCCCCTCCCCAATCGGGGAGGGACGGACCGGCACCCCCCACACCGGGAAACTAACCCGGGGGGTGTCGGCCTATCACGGGGGGAGCTATGCTCCCCCCCCGGGGGCCCGGATCAGCTCACGCCCCGGGCCCCCAAGTTCGCCGCCCCCAGTTGTGGGGGCATGACAGGGCGCGGGGAAGCTCCCCGCGCCAACCCTACTCCGCCCCCACCACCGGGGGCACACATTGACGCGGGGGAGACCCCCACGCCCGTCCAGCCCTCGCCGCCCCCCTCCTGGGGGCCACACGTCGGCGCGGGGGTAGTCCCCGCGCCCAGATACTCCTCGCGGAGCCCGGGTCCCGCTCCCGGGCCCGCTCGGCGGCCTCCTTCTGCTGCATAACTTCATCGCAGAAGGAGGCCACCGCCTTCCACGACCCCACGCTGTCGACCATGTGGTCGACCACGGTCGACAGCGCGAGGTCCCACCCGCCCATTGCGGCTCTCAGGACACGGCGCGGCCCGGCCCAAGCAGGGCACTCCTCCAGAGTATGCCCCGCCGTGTCGACATCTTCGCCGCAGTAGTGGCACTGCGCAGTCGGCTCCCGCCCCATTCTGTGCAGGTACTCTCCGAAGCAACCGTGGCCGGAGAGCACCTGCGTGAGGCGGAAGGTCAACCTTCCCCGCCTACTGCACCATATATAAAATATGGGCAGAAGGGCCCGGACAATCGGACGTGTGGAGGGCGCCAACAGCGCCCTCCACTCCGAAAAAGCTTCCGTCCGGGCCTGACGATTCTGGCCCTCGAGCTCCAACTCCTCCTCGCGCGTGAGTTCCACCCCCGGCGGGCGGCAGAAGGAGCGGGCGATCTGGTATAACTTCGCCCGCTCCGCCGCCACCACAGTGAAGGGCGGAATCACGGCGAGGAGTCCCGCCGCCTCGGTGGAGATGGTACGGTACCCCCGTATGACCCGCAGGGCCAGCGGCCGCCGCACTCTTTCTAAGAGTTTACGGCTGGGCGAGCTAGCCCCGAGCGAGCGGTGCCACACGGGGGCCCCATACAGGGCTATTGACCGCACCACCTCCATATAGAGGCGGCGTACTTTCAAATCCGGCCCCCCGACATTCGACAGCAGCCGCGGCTGCCGTCCTCTCTAGTCGGGGGGGCGAGGAGCTCGAAGTGTCCATCGAATCGCCAGCGGCCGTCTATGACCAGGCACAGGTACCTCATCCTGGGCCCGATCTTGACGGAGGTTTCAGCGACACGAATCCGGAGGTCCTGAACACGAGGTAGCCGCCACGGCCGAGGCGATCCGTACATCCAGATCGCCTCGGTCTTTGCGGCGGCCACGGTCAACCCCATCCTCCGGATTCGCCCGACCACGCGGTCCAGGGCGGCCTCACCCAGGTGCCTGGTTCTCCTCCAGTCCTCCCCCTCGGCATAAACCATGGCAGATGACACCCGTATCCGGGGGGAGGACAACCCGCAGCACCGCGTCATATGCCAAGTTCCACAGGAGCGGTCCGAGGACCGACCCCTGCGGAACGCCGCGGTGCGTCTCCCTCGAGTGCGCAATGCTATACCGGCCGGTGTAAGCCACCTTCCTGTCGCGGAGGTAGTCGCCGACCATTGCCCGGAGATAAGGGGCACCTGGAAATGGTCCAGCGCCCCCATTATCTCCGTCCAGGGCAGGGCGTTGAAAGCGTTAGATATGTCTAACGACACGGCTATCAACACCCTGCCCCAAGCGACAGCCTGCTCCCGGAGGAGGCGCAGGCGCTCCAAGGCGTCTATAGTGGAGCGCCCCCTCCGGAACCCAAACTGGCTGTCGCTCAGGTCGGGACCACCCCGCGACAGATGCTCAACGAGGCGGGCAGCAATAATTCTCTCGAACAGCTTGCCCGTCTCGTCGAGCAGACACACCGGCCGGTAGGCAGAGGGAGACTCTGCGGGTTTCCCCTCCTTTTGGAGGAGAACCAGGCACGCTTCTTTCCATACAGTGGGGAAGACTCCCCGGTGCTGGCTCGCGTCCATGACGCTCCTGAACGCCGGGGCGAGGACCTCCAGAGCTAAGGCCATTATACCACCCTGGTATAGCCCTGGTTTAGCTCCCACTCGGTGACCCGGAGCTCGTCCGACCATCTCATGGTGGGATCCGGGGCGCGTTCCCACCTCCCCTCTACCCATCACTTGGGGGGAAGAGGGTACTCACAACGCGCCCCAGGTATTCCGGGTCTAGCCTCTCCCTGACAGGGGACGCCCAGGGGCGGAGCTTCCCAAGCACCGCCTTATACGGGCGTCCCCACGGATCGTCACGGAGGGTGAGCAGGAGCTCATCTCAGGCCTTGGCCTTAGCAGCGGCAATCGCACGCTTGAGGGCCTCGGCTCCGCGTCGCCGCCCAGAAAATGGTGGCGACGGGCGCGGGTGTACTGGCGGCGGTCTCGGCCGGCCGAACTGCGAAGTTCGGCCAGCTCCCCCGACCACCAATAAACGGACTTTCTCGGCGGCTGAGCTCGGACCCGGGGCATCGCCACGTCGCAGATCATCTGCAACGTGCCCCGGATCCAAGTCGCCCCCTCATTTGCGGCGCGCTCCCTGGCCAAAGGCCAGGCGGAGCCGATTATGACGGCCCTCAGGAGGTCCCCGTCTAGTCCCCCATCTGGGCGCTGACGGGGTGCCACGTCGGAGGGGCGTGTCCAATGGCGAGTCCGAGACCACAGCCACGTCCATCAGGACGTAGCTGTGGTCCGACAGGTTCTCTCCATCCCAGACCCGCCAGTTGGACACACGGCGTGAGGCAGCGGCGGTCGCTAACGATACGTCCACTATGGATCAGCCATTCCACCTCACGCACATAGGCACGGAGCCCCGGTTTAGCAACCGGAGCTCCATCCCCTCCGCTCAGTTTTCCAGGACTCCGCCTCGGGCGTTGGTCCCGGGGTTGCCCCAGGTCGTGGACCTCGCATTGAGGTCCCCCAGGACCAGCACCGGACCGGCTATATATGGGGCTATCATTAGCCCCAGCAGGTCCAGGAACATCCCGAGTTCGGCGGAGTCACAGTTGGGTGAGTTTTAGCACCCCACGACTAGAAGTCTTCCCCACTTCACCATAACCATCCGTTCGACCACGGAGCAGGGGGGCACAGTCGCCGAGTGGCGACTGCCAGGCCAACCCCCCACTCCTCCAGGCACTGGACCATCAGGTCCCGTGCCCGGAGGCAGTGGTTGAGGTTGGCCTGGAGTACCGGGAGGGGGGACCGGCGCGGAGTGTGGGCCATTATTGGGCCCCCGCGCTGGTCCCCTCCTCTGCGGACCCGCTTGGGCCCGCCTCCACCTCCATCTCCCCCTCCTTGGAGTTTGGGGGAGTGGCCGACTCCCCCCCCCAACGGGTTATCGGCGCCGCGCTTTTGGGGGGCTCCACACTGCCCTCCTTGGCGCCCTTCTTCTGTTTGGGCGGCGGGGAGCACGCCTTGCTCCCCGCCTTGTGCCCCGCCGGTCTCCCCACGGCCGCGCACACCACGCAGTGCGGGGGGGCCTTGTAGTTTACCGCCCGGTGGGATGCATCCCCGCAGCGGTAGCAGTTACCGCTGCGGTCGACCGCCGCCGTGCATTGCTGCCGTACATGGCCTAGGGCCAGGCAGCGAAAGCACTGCAGCGGCCGTGGAATGCCCTACACTTCCTACTTCCGCATTTCAACGAAAGGCAACTGTTGTCCAGCACTGGGGGTTCTCAGAGGTGGGAAATATTTCATAAATATTTGACAAATATTACAGATTGTATTTTACATTAAAAATTTTATTTTACAGCTTTGAAAATCACCTCGAGGACGGCAGTGGACATAGTGCCGAAACGGAAGGTAATGAAACGGGCGAAACGCCCATTGAATGTGATAGACCTGGCGAACGGGACATGCAGCCGCAGGTCGATGTGAGTTCGCCAAGCCGAAAACAGCAACAAAGTTTGCTTTTGGACGAAACACTGGCAGAATGCAATGAACTATTGCGAGGAATCTCGGAGAAGAGGACGGAGAGGAGGACGGAGGCACCGCCAGCAAAACAGACAGCCCTGCAGATGCATTTCATGGCGATGGCAGAAGCAGCGGCTGCATTGTCGAAAAGGCATCAGTCGCTCCTCAAGATGCGACTTGCAGCGATGCTCGCGGAATACGAGCAAAAAGAATTGGACGAGGCAGAGGGAGGCGATTCCTAATTAGATTAAGTTAGATTAAAGTAGACTAAGATATATTAAGTTAGATTAAAGTAGACTAAGGTTAAGTTAGAGTGAGATAGATTGTAAGATTAAGATAGATTGTTTAATATATTGTTGTTTAAAAAATTTTTGTACTTTTTGGCACCTTTTCCTTCCTTCAATCGTTAAGTACATCTCGTTCTCCTGTTCACGAACATATATAAATATAGGGGCAGATACTCAGTTTATTATGTTTCATCATTGCATATTCATATTATTAATTTCAATCGATTCAATTTCACGCATAAAATTGCATTTTGAATTATGAATCACACGTATTTATTTGCTGACAGCAGGACTATTTACCATTATTATATATTATTATTTATATATTAAATATACATATTAAATATTAAGAAGTCTTTATAAATATCCTGTGTTAATTTTCCGGATTTCGAACAAGTTACTATTACGTTTGTGTGATGCGACAAAAGTTCATCTACCTTTTTTGGGAACAAGTGCGGTCTTTTCTCGCTCATATGTTACTGTCCTTTCGAACATTGATTGATGCTGACATCCTGTCTGATCCGTGTGGCATAACACAGTGAATAATAAAACTGTAATCGTCAACATATCGAAAACTATTAAGTATCTGCCTCTATAATGGTATATATTCGCGAACAAGGGAACGAGATAAGAACGAGTTAGATTGAGTTAGATTAAATTTGGCTAAGATAGGTTAAGTTAGAGTGAGATAGATTGTTAGATTAAGATCGATTACTTTAGATTAACTTTGATTATATTCTGCATAAATAAATTATGTTGTTTAAAAAATTTGTATATGTTTTAAATCCTATCTTTCTTTAACCATTAAGTAGACTAAGTTAGATTAATGTAGACTAGGGTAGATTAAGCAAGAGTGGGTTTGATTAACAATATTTTATTTTTCATATTTTTAATTCGTATGTGTAACAAAAATTAGTATTTTAGTATATGCTTATCCTACTCTTATTTCTACCTTACAGCTACCTTATTTTCTATCTCTTATAAATAACGCTTACACCTAACGCTTATACCTACTTATACCTACTTACACCTACTTATACCTAACGCTTATACCTACTTATTCCAGATATACATAACTATACTATACTATACTTTCTTATTCGTTTAATACAAACTCCTACTCAGTGGCGTCCCTCCCGCTGAAGAAATTTTTGAACGCCTCCCGCACGCCGAAAGCCTCGCTGGTGGAATTGCAGCCGTAGTGGCTCAGGCTCCGCCAATTGTCACCGCTCTGAATATTGTTGTCGTCTCGTCTCGTCGCTCCAATCGGTGATTCATATCCTCGAATAAAGTTGTGCAATATGCACGTTGTCGTTATCATATAGTCAACGTTTTCAGGTTTTGCGTGGATTCGCCGGTTGTATATTCGAAACTTCTGGGCCAGTATCCCGAACGCATTTTCTACGACCCGCCGAGCAATTGATAATCTCGTATTGAAGTTCGTCATTTCGGCATTTCCCTCCGCTGGGCTGCCCGGGTACGGCCTCGAAAGATTCCTCTTGAGAGGAAACGCCTCATCGCCCACTATCACATTAGGTGCGCTGACCGATGTGCCCGGCAAATTACTATCGGGCAACATCGGGTAAGCCCCATTGCTCATCCTTTGTCCCAGTTTACTCTGGGCAAAAATACCGCCATCACTGTTTTTCCCAAAACCACCAACGTCGACCGCAATAAAATTTGAGTCGGCATCAGCCACAGCCATTAACACAACAGAGAATGTTCTCTTATAATTAAAGTAAAGTGATCCAGAGTTCGCTGGGGCCTGAATATTGACGTGTTTGCCGTCGATGGCCCCCACGCAATTGGGAAATTTGCATTTTTCCCAAAACTGCTGCCGGATGTTTTCCCACCTCTCCACGCTGGGCGTGAAAATCGTCTCCGGCAGCAGTGTGTCTGTTATAATTCGGCACGTCTCCGTGACAATGCCATGGACTGTGGAGTGGCCCATGCGGAAACTGTACGCGATAGTTTTATAGGAATCTCCCGTAGTCAAGTACCTGAAACAGTGATAAAAGTTTATCTATTTATTGCCTGTATAAATATCATATTAGCAAACACAATAAAAAAGTGTTTATAAAATGCAATTAATTGCAAAACCACTTACCGTAGGCAAACGGCCAATCGTTCCCTCGGTGTGATTGGTTTTTTCAACCGCGTTTCTTGACGGACCAGCTGGTGCTCTATTTTTTCGAGCAACGCCTCAAAACAATTTCGACTCATTCGAAAGTACCCATAGAATTGCTGCTCGGTGTCCGTGAACATTTGAGTTATTAAAACGAACTCTCCCTCGGTGCTCCGATTACGCCACAGTGGGTGAACGCTGTAACGGCGCCTCCTTCTGGGTGCAACTGCTTGTTGCCGCTCGTGCTCCTGCTCTTCCTGTCCGCGCTGTGCAATTCTCAAAATAATTACTGCGACGGTTATTAGCACCGATGTCTCGTCGGAATGCTCCATCTTCTTGAAATAACGCGGTAACTCGGTTCAAGATGCAAGGTGATGGGCCAAAAAAATGGTGCTGAAATCTTGTCCTGCAGCCCGTTATATACATTTTCGGTGACCTCTTCCCTACAACGACATGGATGGGGGTGGAATTTTCTCAGCAAGAAAATTTTTAAGGGTGTACGGGGACTTTTCTGACCGACTGCAGATTGCTGTCGGCATGCGGACAGCAATAAAACATTTGGCCGCCAGATTTGCCGTTTTGCCCTCGAAGGACGCCGTGCGCTTTACAGCTAAAGCATTTTCCGCACGCTACCCACGGTCAAGGTCCATGACAGCAAAAAAAAAAACAGTAAAATTGACTTACGTACGAAATGACAAGCGCGCGACCAAGGCCAGGTATAGAAATCCCTATCGACGACGTACCGACCATGGACGTCATAAATCAAAAATCCTTCCGAATGTACGTGCTAATTTCGTAATTTCCAAGCTTGCTAAAAGCAGCACATGTTGAACCTTGTACACCGTTAGCGCACTAAGATTTATAACTGTAGATGCCTGCAAACCGAATGTTGCACGTGCACTCCCACTTTTCCGATTTTCCACTATTCCCACCATCTTTCGAACACACCTTGCAACCAATGAATTCTAATCATTTTATTGTTCCTTATAGTTTGAACCATTACTTCTTCACATTACAACTCAGATGAACAATATTCTTTTCTACAGTTCGAAAATGGATTCTGATCGGATGCTGTCAAGACAATCGGCGGCCGAACAGCATCCGCGGAGATCGCTTTGCCTTCCATCCTGGAAAAGCACCACAGTTATTTCAGATGAAAGTTTTTTTTTAAGGAAATATCCACATTTATTAGGAAGGGAAAACAAGAAGAATTAATTCCACATAAATTGCATCGTTTTGTCTTACGACACGAAAAAATGTATATGGAAACTTCTAAATTCTTGTCCATAATGACCTAAAAATGATTAGATGCATGGTTCCCTGGCAGGAATGCGATGGCGTATCTATATCTTGTCCAATGAGACGAAACAGTAGACGTAAACATAGCCACTCGAGTGCGACAGAATTGAAGTTACCCTTACAAGACAATTAGCAAAGGACGCACGCTGGGTGCTTCACTGCCTCGGTCTCGTTGGACAGAGCATAGGTATGAATGCGCGGCCGATTGGATCAGAGTACAAGGGACAGGCCTCGTTTCACACGTACTTTCGGCTACAGTCGAAATATTGGCTACAGCGGTCACACATACTATGTAGCGTGTGACGTCGAAGCCAAAACACTAGGACTACGGGCGCGGCTGATATGTGCATTGGTGGACCTAACGATAGACCCCCAAAAATGGTGGCACTTAAAAAATGGCGAAATTAAAATGGTTTTTTTTTTGGGTTTTTATTGCGTCGTAAGACCTTACGAACGACGCGACAAGCGTGCGACCGAGGCCACGTATAACAATTCCCATCGACGACGTACCGACCATGGACGTCATAAATCAAAAATCCTTCCGAATGTACCTACCACTTTCGTAATTTTTAAGCCAGTTAAAAGCAGCATATGCTGAACCTTGTACACCGTTAGCGTACTCAGATTTATAACCGTAGATGCTTGCGAACCAAATGTTGTACGTATACTTCCACTTTTCCAATTTTCCACTATTCCCACCACCTTTCGTACACACCTTGCAACCAATGAATTCTAATCATTTTAAACTTGTTCTCCGGAGTTTTGGCTTATAATCACTTATAAGATATAAGATATAATTTAACAATGCTAAAATTGAGTTGTGAAACTGATTTTCATCGTTCCATCGTTAAATTAGATTATAGTTTGAACCATTACTTCTTAACATTACAACTTAGATGAACAATATTCTTTTCTCTACTTCGAAAATGAATTGTGTGCGGATGCTGTCGTGGCACCGGCGGCCGACGCCACGCGGCCTGTGCCAGGTGGCGGCCGCCGGTGCCAGGCGGCCGAAATCGGATGCCCAACGGCTTGCCCAGCTCTCAGCGGATCCATCGTTCGGGAGTTAGGTAGCGAACCCCCGCTGTGTGCGGCTCTTAGCTTTTGTTGCGAGCATCTCGAGCGCCTTCTCAGGTTGCCAGCGACGGTCCCGGCAATTATGAATTAGGAAAACGCGGTAGTATTCATACTAACGTCGCCTCCGGCAAGTTTGAATAGACCCTTACGCGGAAAATCATACGTTGAAAATCAAACATACATTTCCGTAGCGAGTATCTGTCGGGATTCACCGTCGAATAAATGGTGGCACTGCCTTGGACTCTCGAATAAAAGTCAAAGATACTTTGAAAATCATCAGCTGCATCTTACGAATAAATTCTCTGAAATAAATTCTCACCGCTAGAGGCGTTGAATACGCATACGCCGTTACTTCGAGATTCGGATAACCCACGGATGACAAATGAAAATCATGAAAAGTATCTTACGGATAAACTGTGGTGAATATGTATCCGAGAAAAATGAGTTCGAATAAAAGATAACTTTCGGTTATATTTTATTCGAAAATTTTAGATAATGTTTTGCCCAACTCTGTCCGAGAGGCAGGTCGAATAAAGGTCAATGCATACCTCGCAGGTCAGTCCGGCCGGCTCAACATTACAACCCTGGTTTTGGTCATAGCGTTTAGGAGCCGGCAACAGTGTCACGCTTTGGAACCGAATTTCTTCTCTGGCCTCTCGGGCCTTTTCCAAATGGCCTTTCGAGAGCGCGTTGACAGTTCCCTGCTGTGCATGGCACAAAAAAATGCTTTTAGGTGCTCCACAGCTCCTTAGGTAAACTATCCGTATCTCTCCTTTACAACACCATGGAAATAGGAAACGTTCCTGGCACTTAGTGAAACAGCATCGCACATCCTTAAGGCTCGTACAGACCTGAACATTTCGACGAACATTGCGCCGATCGGCGCGCCGAACAGCGAACGAAACGCAAAATCGACATTCATTTCGGCGAACCGAACGGCGCGATTTTCGGTTCGGAAACTTCTGGAGTGGGGATGTCGCTTTCCTGTACGTGCCCCTTGGAGAAAGTTCGTGTCCTTGGACCGACCACCCGTGTCCTGGCGAAAATCAAGGGTTGGCGGCCAAATGTGCACGCCAAGGAAAAACCCCGAACCTGGTCGCCAAATGTGCACCCCAGGTAGGAACAGACTTCCGGCGACTAAGTGTGCGCTCGGGAAGAGCTTGGGCCTGGCGACCAAATGCGTCCAAGGTCCCAGCCCGCAGACGACGCTCCTACCTGGGTCCGATCAACCCTTCTCCAAGGGGTCCGCAACACTGTCTTCGTACTGCCACGCCACGAGCCGTCAGGCTGGCTTGAAAATATTCTCAGGCCAGCCTGACGGATTTAGCATTGGTCTTCGAACCCCTGGGGTTCTGGTACAAGAGGACTCGCTGTGCCTTTGTTCCGAGCCTCTCGAACCCTCTCAAGTGGCTGTCCCGGACCCCAAAATGCGTATAAACTGGGAAAAATCGTCAGGCTTGCCGCCCTGTGAGATGTGCATTGACCTTAAAACTCTCCAAACCAGATGCTCGACGAATAAAGATACAAGATAACTTCTCGCGCTTCACCCGACTTCGAATAAACGCCAAAGATACAGAGTATCTTTATCTGAAAGTTATTTAAATAATTTTTTATTTAGATACTGCCCAACTCTGTTACGCGGTCATTGCCTTCTAAGACTCTTTCTTTCATTAACTCACGCTCTCACTCTCTCACACTCGCTCGCTGGGACATTCGGCAATCCGCGGACGACCTGCTCGACAAAAACGCTGGTCGTTTTAGCGTTCTCGCCGACCTAACCGTCGATTTCTGCTAACGGCTCCGTGCCCTACAATAACGTGATTGTTAAATTATTTGACACTGGACCCAGCAAGTTTTCTTGTCGACCACCTTATTTAGTTTTATCCGTTGTAGGAGATTAACGCAATTTTCTTTGGCAGTTACGAATTGAGTGACAGTCTCCACAAAATAAAAAATGCGTTTGAAGGGAGAAAGATACTTCAAAAGTAAAATCTTCTATTTCGGGTGTAAATGTGGGTTTACCGGAACACTGTACGTTAGCACTAATTATTCATGTAATTAAAATGGAAAGTTAATGAGGAAAATGGTAGCAAACGTTCCGTCGCATGCTTTTATTCGAGTTTTATGGGGCAGGCCTTAACTTCACGGCCGAGAAACTTTTCTTTCATTGCATTAAAACTTTAGGGCGTGGGATACGGAATATCATGTGCCTCGAGTATAGTGTTGTGTAATGTCCGCTAAGGACGAAGAAGAAATCATAGATCATATACTTCAGTTTTACCATCATACTCTCCCGGGAAAGTAATACATCATAGTTTAAGAGGTTGCTAGCCTAGTTTAATTCTTTGTAGTGTAAATTTTCCTGTGCACACAATGGCCAATAACAATGGAATGTGAAGTATTTCCTTTGTTTCATTCACAGAAGTATAATAATAATAGTTAGGTTCTCACATATGAAGTCTATGATCTTGAACAAATTAATTTTAAAGCGTCATACCTAGACCGCGGATTTTATGCATTTATAACAAAATGAGTAGCTGAAATTTAAAACAATAAAAAGATTAAAAGAATTGAAGAATTTCAATGTATCATTTCATTTTGTTAAGACAGAATGACAATTTCATTAGATTCTTACAATTGATTACAGTAATAATTGTTTAATAATCACATTTACCATCATTAGACTCTACAGTTCTTGTCCATGAATTATTGGTGTTTAATTTTTTTATCGCAAAAAATTCAGTTTTAGAGTTGACGAATTTTTTCATGAATTTCTGCAATGCACATCTACATAGAACAATTTTTGGTTGTCCCTGTTCTTCATTTTCCCTGTTTCTACCGTGTTACGAGCTAGGGCCGTGAGCAGAGCGAGAGGCCAGCGAAGGGTTAGTACCCCAGGTATATGATTTCAATTTGTTAGTTAGGTACGGGGACGAACCTGATGCGAAATTAGGGAAGTGCTAGGATTATTGACGTCGAGGACGAACATAACGCAAATAATGAAAAATGGGAAATGGGAAATTGGGAGCCAATGTGAAATTGGGGAGCTGCTGCGCTGGGAGATTGGATGACTCACAGACGAACCTGAGCGAACGAACCTAATAAGAAATCAGGGAGCCGCTAGGATGATATAGTTTTCGTGGACGAACCTAATACGAAATTGGGGAGGCACTAGGCTGGGAAATCTCTATTGGACTATGGTATGGCGCGAACGAACCTGACGCAAAATCAGGGAATCACTAGGATAGTCTAGTAGGCTAGAATGCCTACTGGCCTCGTAACTACAATAGTATAATTTAATTGATACAATCCGAACGGTTAGATTGTATCGTGTGGGAACGTTCAATTATTAGATTCGAATATTGGACAATAATTAAGGGTTTATAGATTTGCACGATTTACCAAACAACACAAATATATTCTGATTAAAATGTGTGTTACAAGTATTGGTGTCGCGATTGAACGTATAATAAAAGTAGTTTTACCTAAGCTGCTCGGTGTTGGCGCACTGACAATGCGGGGTCTAAGAGCAGTTACGGAATACCGAAATAGAACTATTATATTAACGGACTATCAGGGTCTATTGATACGAAAGCGAACTTTAGTTTGAAATTAACGAGTTTAATTACCCTAAAAATGAGAGCGGGTATTTATTTTTAAACTAGAGTCGCATACTCGTATTTGTCGTTTCCAACGAGTTGATGGTTTTCAGCTACATCTCTGTTTATAGGGTTAAACGAACAGTTAGCCAGGATGTTTCCTGTCAGAGACTATCTCGACAGATTCCAGAAGGGAATGTTCTCAAGATTTCCATATTAGGAAATCGTACGGTATTGTTACTGAATCATGCTTCGTGCCGGCTGCGTCCAGCCGGAGCATAATTATCCCTTCTATAAACAAAGGGGTCGGTTGGGACGTTTGTTGTTCTCAGGAAAGAAATTAGAAAAATTCTAATCGATATAAACGCGGAGAAACTTCTCCATACGTAACATTAGATTGTCGCCTATATGTGTATTTGAGATTTTCCTATCATTGACTAGCAGTACGTTCATTTACTACTACGTTTTCATTAAACGTCACATAATCTTGCCAATATGATAATTTTCTCGTCGACTGAGTACACTGAAAATTTATGTATGTTAAGTTATTTTGTACCTTCAAAAATATCATAATTCACAAATCACAATCCCAATTTACTTGGTACAAATTAATATTATTTCACATAATTTGACCTGTCTAATTTTTGTCCGCCATCTTCCCGCTAACAAATCCATTTTCGCGAAGCGTAATACCGGTGAGAACAACGCGTTCCAATTAGGGCTGTTACTTTGCTTCGAAGGTCGAAGATTTCGAAGCTTCGAAGCTTCGAATATCGAAGCTTCGATTGCAGAAAATTCGAAGGTGATGAAAATCGAAGGATCGAAGGTTCGAAGCTTCAAATAATGAATATAGAAACAAATTGTAACAATTTATTTATTTAAACAATTATTTCATCAGTGAACTATCGAAATGATAATTCAAATAATAAATATATTATCTTAACAATAAATTATTGAAATAATTCAGATGGTGAATATAGAAACAAATTATGAAAATTTATTCCTTTTATCCGTTAACTGGAAACGAATCGAAGGTTCGAAGTTTCGAAGTGTCGAAGTCTTGGAAGTGCAAAAAATTTCCGTCTTCGAAATGTATGAAGATTTATTTATTTATTTATAGACGGGTAGAAGTCCTTTTTACATAAGGGTTTACATAAAAGAAAGAAGACTATACATAAAATAACAAAAAAACGGGTGATGCAGAAAAACTCACGGTACAAAGGGTATGGTCGCTCTCTAGCTTCTTTTACATATACGTTTATCGTAAGCGCGATGATGACCGTTTCGCGGACTGTGTTTGATGATGAAGTGAAGTTGATGATGGATGGCGTAAAAAATGTAATAAAACCATTAAACATCAGAAAAGCGCCTTGACTCGAACAAAGAAAGCGGAAAGAAAGGACTCGACGATGGCTCGACTTCTGGTTGCCAAATGTGGATAATGGGTCAATAAAATGCTAAATGTTTTGACGAAGTGTAACGGCTTTTTGGGCATAATAGGAAATAAATATTACGTGTACATTAGAAAACAATATTCTATTTCTAATATTAAACAAAGATTCATTTTATGAAAAGGAAAAAATATTTTTATCATAAAATGAAATAAATATTACCTGCATATTAGAAAAAATATTCTATTTCTGTGGTTAAAAAATGTTAAATGGTTAAAAAAAGTGTGGCTTAAAAAATATTTTTTCAATATTTGATAAAGATATTTATCCAACATTTTTGTGCTACGGGAGCCTTCTCTGAGAAACGGAACAACATTGTAACTCTTATTCATTAACTGGAAACGAATCGAAGGTTCGAAGTTTGGAACCTTCGCACCTTCGAACCTTCGATTTTCATCACCTTCGAAGGTCCCTTCGTTCTTTCGAATCCTTCGAAGCTTCGGAAAAGTAACAGTCCTAGTTCCAATTGTTAATTGTTAATAGTTGTGTGGAGTGTTTTTGAGGAAGCAATGTTTAAATCTTCTGGAACTATTGTAACATTTCTATATTTAAGTAGTTTTAAGGATACTGGTCTCAAGTAAATAAATTTAATTTTAGATTGAAAGTTGAAGATGAAGTAAGTCGCGTAGCACTATGGAAATTTTGTAATAATTTGTGGTATCTCACACCCGAAATTGTAGCACTGCCTTTTTTTGACCCCAATTATTAGTTAATTCAAATAATATAAATGAGTACGTTGATAGTAATGTTGCAGCCTCTATTTCTAAAAAAACTTGAAATTTTGTTAAAAGATTTTCGATTTCTCCAGATTATAAATAAGGAAACCTCAGAATGGCGAAGTCATCCCAGTTATAACGTTAGCGTAAATATAGTATACAATTTAGCTGTTTCTAATCATTCGGCAGAACGACGAATCAAACTCATGCGTGAATTTAATGATGTATTATATACGAAATGAAAAAGAAAAATAATTTATAATACAAACTTTATCCAACAGAAAGTGCTATCCGGGCGCAAAAAAGACTACCTGAATGAAAAATTTGTAAAGTGTCTTTAGAATTGTTGCCTTGTATGTATTAAAAAGTATTTAAACTCAATACTTTTATTTTCTTTTCTTCGGCTTCATATGGTGTAATATTCACCACATCCAGTTAAAAATATTATGCCCTGATTTAATATAACATGTTTATGTCGAACGTTAATTTCTCCACTTTTATAAAATTCAATAAAATACGTAACATGTGTCATATATGTTTACAAAAATATGAGCATTAGTTAATTGTTATATTGAAAAAATTACATTGTGGCACTATTATCATAAATATTTTTGCACAAGAAGAACGTTTAGTCACAATCTAAAATCTTTCCATCATATATTCCCATTCCTATAAAATTTCATATTTATCGCAACTCTAACGTCTTAACAAGTACGACTCACTTAGCACCACGACATACCACCGAACAGCAATAACGACAATTTTATTTCATTTTTCTGACGACGCGACTCGCCTTAATACAAACACAGATTCACATGAAAATACTACACAAAACACACGCTCAGCAACAAATGTAAATTCAGAACAAAATACGGAAACAACAGCAAACAATACAACCCATTACGGAACACGAGTGCGTTTTCCAGATAGATACCAAGCCGGTTTCGCGTAGATAAAAAAAAATGAAACGCATTAGATTTAGAACATATACAGGGTGGCCCACATAACTCTGAACAGCTCAATATCTCGAAAACTATGCCATCGATTTTAAAGTTCTTAGTCTTAAATTGCATGGAACTGAAGGGCCTTTCTGACTACATAAACGTGAAGTGGCCTCCCTTCCCCTTTAATGGAGGAGGGGAGGTACCTTTGTAATTTTAAATGTTACATATTTAGATTCTACCGGAAAAAACAAGTCAATTTTGTCTGAAACATTTTTTTGTCAGATACTTCCATGATGAGATCTAACAGTTTGAAGTTTCGAGTTGTAGGTACTTGAAGCGCTCGGAAATAGCGTTATGGAATTATACGCGCTTGAGTCCTTTGCTTATTCATGAAGAAACACAAACAATAATATTACAATTCTTGAGTTTGACTCACTTATCTATGAAAATGTTTTCAGTTTAGAGCTGTTATTCAAGCAGTAACATTGTGATTATGGCTACTTTTGACACAGAAGTGAATATGTTATTAACGTTAGGTGTTTTTTGAACGTTATGGGATCAAAAAATGTCATGCAACATTTCATAATTTAGAAAAGCGGCTTCGCGAGCACGGTGAATTGTGTAAAAAAACTGGCATTAAACCTAAAGCTGTCACTAATGAAAATAATAGTGCCAGTATTCTTGCTGCAATTACATTAAATCCTCATATTAGTCAACGTACACTTGCACAAACATCACATATTAGTCGTTCATCAATTCAACGAATTTTGAAACGGCAAAAGTATCATCCATATCACATGGTTTTATCACAAGAGCTTTCGATAGCAGATTACGATCACCGCGTAAGATTTTGTGAGTGGCTGCAGGGTGTTGTGGAAAATGACTTTTTGTGCAAAATACTTTTTTCCGATGAGGCCACTTTTATGAATTCAGGGCATGTAAATAGACATAATCTGCATTATTGGGCCGTGGAAAACCCAAATTGGATGCGATGTGTTCCCTTTCAACATCGATGGTCTTTAAATGTTTGGTGTGGCCTAACAGGAGATTTTGTGATTGGACCTTATTTTTTTCAAGAAACTGTAACATCTGCAAGTTATTGTGATTTCTTAAAAAATCATTTGCCCGCGCTTTTGGAAGATGTGCCACTGCACGTTAGAAGAGAAATGTGGTTCCAACAAGACGGCGCTGCACCACATTTTGCAATCATCACCAGGCAATTTTTGAACGAAAAATTTGGGAACAAATGGATAGGTCGTGGGGGACCTCGTCAATGGCCTCCTCGATCCCCCGACCTAACACCATTAGATTTTTTCTTATGGGGATATGTAAAGGACAAAGTTATGTTTGAACCACCGACGACAAAAGAGGATATGAAACAGAGAATACGTGACGCTTGCGCTTCAGTGACTCCCGAAATGTTAAAAAATGTTAGAACAACTTTGATGTTTCGAGTAAATAAATGTTTACAAGCCCGTGGTGGACATTTTGAACATTTAATTTAAAGTACATTTTATTTCTTCACGAATAAGCAAAGGACTCAAGCGCGTATAATTCCATAACGCTATTTCCGAGCGCTTCAAGTACCTACAACTCGAAACTTCAAACTGTTATATCTCATCATGGAAGTATCTGACAAAAAAATGTTTCCAACAAAATTGACTAGTTTTTTCCTGTAGAATCTAAATATGTAACATTTTATAGGGGGTTCCATTTAAAATTATAAAGGTACCTCCCCTCCCCCGTTAAAAGGGAAGGGAGGCCACTTCACGTTTATGTAGTCAGAAAGGCCCTTCAGTTCCATGCAATTTAAGACTAAGAACTTTAAAATCGATGGCATAGTTTTCGAGATATTGAGCTGTTCAGAGTTATGTGTGGGCCACCCTGTATATATACAAGCGTACATAGTTAGGTACTATAAGTTGTACATTAGCTGTAAATAGAGGTTAGAAAGGTCACGCGTAATTTTAAGGGTATGCTATGATTTCTCTGCGTAATTTTGGTTCATTCGGACAAAATTACTTGGAGGTGGGTGATGTAGCGACGTCGTCGCTACCACGTTCCGGGGAATTTGGCATCCCTTTGTTATAAAAGTAATTGTCAGAATTTTTACCTGGGCCCGGTACGTGCCTGCTCATAATGAGTCCCCCGACTCATCTGGCAGCCAGACTTTTCCTGGCCGATATCGTCCCGCCAGCGAGTGTCCTTGGTCCGTGACGAGCCCAGCTACCTCAGGTACTTGTACATACCTGATAGCTGGCCTCGCACGACCAAGCGACTTTTTCGTTGCACGTTTTCGTGGCTGGCGGGTTTTCCCGCTAGCCTTCGTCCATCCCTTTTCCGCGGGACACTCTGTCCTTTTCAAGGACCAAATAAATAGACCTCCGAAGGCGTCGGAGGCGGTCATTACTTGGCTTAACGCTGACGAGAGCAGTCGTACGGTCTCCGTCATCACCTTTATACGTTTTTCTTTACCTTCGTGTAAATAGCCAGTGTGAATATTCCTTGTAAATAGTATCTCTACAAAATAAACTTCGCATGAACAAACAGAGTGTGGTTAGGTTTTCGTGCCTACTTTATTGTTTTACCTGCCACCTCATATGTATGAAGCTACATCAATTACAATAAAAAGAAAATTATAATGTAAGCAGCATCATCACTATTAAAAAATTCATGAAAATGGACTAATTTTTCAGTGTTTACACGAGGCAGCCTCCTTAATATTTCTGATCTAATATTGTTGGATTATCAATAAGTATCTAGCGCTATGAACTTACTTGTTCGAGAGCAAAAATGAATCAGGGTTTCTCTGAATCGTCTTCCAAGCAAAGATTGTGAAGTATCGAATGTGTCGGTACTTTGATTCAAGGTTTTAACTGTGGGACCTAACCATAACACTCTGGAGATTGAGGGGACCCCTAGTTTTCTTTTCGGGATTCCGAAGTGAGTCAACAAGAGCTTCCCTCACGTGCCGTGAAATAAAAAGAACTTTCTACAGGAAGTATCAGTGAACATTTTATTTATACCCATTTCCAACAAATATAATAGAAAATTGCCGAAACGTCTTGCGTAAAATTAATATAAGTTTTCATAATTTCTCCATGCATACCGAGGCTTGTAAACGTGGATTTCTATTAGCGAAAGTAATTCAATTATTTGGAAACAAAATATTATCGCGTTGTTTTGGCGCCGCGACAAACGAATAATTTTCTAAAATGCTTCGCTGCGGAATTCAACAGCGTTCCATTGTTAACCGACGTGCGTATCAAAATTTTGATGCAACGCAAACAGTAAATCAACGAAGTTGCAGAAGAAATGCATACATTATTCCGCTGGAAATCTAGCAGAGGTAGACACTGAGCGACCATCATATAAAGTTGGAAAATGTAAGTATCAATATTTATGACGATCGTTTGTCTGGCGGCGCGTGTTGGAATGTGCAGAATATTATTCTATGCGTAATTACATTTCGCTGGGAGCACGATTAAAATGAATTTCACCCTGCGTTCTGTTGTTCATTTTTCCGTGGGCGGCTTTCTATTTTCTGTTACAGTTCGTACAAAACAACGTGAAAACAAAATCCGGAGTCTCGATCAATTAAGAAAGTTTTGCACGTGGCTTTGCGCTATTTTTCCAGAACGATTTTTTTTTCGACGCATGAGCCTCGGCCTCATGTGGATTTATGCACATTCCATGTATAAATCTGAGATTACTCCAGACATTCGTGTCGCACGCAAGAAACCTCGCACTACATACATAGTTTGTACATCACATCGCTGTACCGTGGCGACCATTAACGTACCTTGCAAGTCAATTTGTATCCAATCTTTAGCAGGAAGAGTACGTCTTATTGCGCGTCATATTTTTTCACGGTAATTGGCATCAAAGCTTGATCGATAGAAAGGATTTTGTGATTTCATAAGCGACCCCGCTTTCCATGGAACTTTTTAAAATTATCTATGATCGATTACAATGCAATTTTTTAACCACTTCTTAATGTAGGGTTCAGTCTGGTTCATGACTAAAGTGATTCTCCCTTATTTTTATATTATTTCCAGACTGCGGATTTTATACGTTTATGACACGAATTAGTTGATAAAATATGAAACATACGAAAAATTAAGAGAATATAAGCGTGTCGATATATTATTCTCAACTTATACAACACCTACGACACCTACAATATTTATAAGAATGTGTAACATTAGCTGATAAAATGATGAGAAAGTTGTGAAAAAGGTAGATGAAGTTATTACTGCAAATGCATAGAGCGAAAAATTAAAAATCGTTAACAAGTTGTTATTGCTTCGTAAACAATGCAAAAGTCAATAAGTATATTGTTTGTGAAAACAAACAAATAAAAACATAATTAACATTCAAGCGAAGGATAAAGATAACTTGTAACTTGCATATAGGATGACTGAGAACAAGTGGGAAGTACAGCAGTGACTGTTTCAGGACACTAAATTAAAAAAAATGTTTATTTATTTTATGTTGCAACCATCGTTTGCGTAGATACGATAGAATTGGATATTAGTATATTGATTTCCTGCATTGTTTGAGTGTCATGTAAACATTATGAAGTAATATGAAGTGATTAGAATATGTAATTGGTGTCACGTGCGTACCAGACTTGGCGACCCGAGCGGCCAGAAAAAGGCTCGCATCTGGCCGAGTCCTTGGCGAACCGTCATAAAACAATTTCCCACAAAATTGCAGGACGGTTGGGGACCCGTACGACCGAAAAATCATAAACCCCAAATGTTTACAACACCCAATAAACAATAAACCTTCTACCCCCAACGATCCATACAGACCACACCCACAGCTACACCTACGCCAATCAGGAAAATAGACACTCATCCCCACAAAATGCAGACAACCAATAGAAACGTAACAAAAAACACTTAGTAGCTAAGTTCAAACCGACACGCACTCGAGTTCCGAATTCCGAACCGTCAACACGTTCTTGTAAAACTTCGATCTCAATAAACGACATTAACAGTGATTCCAGTTCACGATCCACTACCCGAGTCCCGATCCCGGGTAAATTCCTTAAGTGGTTTGACCCAAAAAGTAAGGACAAATATTTCGCGTCGCGATCGGCCCGTAAATCGGTACATCGTCGCGAACGTAACATTAGAATAAAAGCTACGTTCAGTGGAGAAAGATTATTCTGCACTTCTAATAGCCCATTGCTTTTCGGAAATGTTTTAGTTCACAATTGGAGTTATCTCATTTTCCAATGCAAAGTACGCTGTAACTCGAAAACAAGATCGTATCGGGCATATGTTTATATTTTTTCTTATTTCAGTGTCCTGAACAAGCCCCTACTAAAATCGTCACATGTCCTAACTTACCCTGTATCGAAATGTAAGTAACAGTAAAAGCTATCTTTTATTCTTTCCAACAAATGTTAATTACATTTCTATCAGCTTTTTCTCACATGCAATATAAATATCGACTTTTGGCTGCAAAATAGTGTTTGAATGTTTACATTTCATGCATTTTTCACGAAACAACAATTACTTGAAGTTAAGGATTCTAATTTTTTTTGCTCTACGCGTTTTTTATTTCATCTAACTTTTGTACAACTCTCTCTTCATTTTGCCGACAAGTAATATTTACAATGTGTGTAATGTTTACAATAGTGTTTACACTTTCTTAGAATGTAATGAATAGCATATCATCAATATTTTAGGTGTCTGAGCTACCGAAAAGGGAAAACCAGATAAGGAGGTTGTTTGGGATTGGCTGAATGTGTCGGCAGCGTGCTCGCGCCGACGCAGATCGCCGCCTCGCGATTGTTGGGATCGCGGAGAACAGCGAGATCGAGGATCGATTGCCGGCTCGCGTCGTAATTGGCCTGCACCGACTAGACGAATTACAATCGATTATCGACGTCCCGCCGTCACTGATCTATCTTCCAGTTCGTTCTCTAACGTTCGTCGCTTAGCAGCTTGCAATTCGATCTCGATCTCTGTATCTTACTCGCTTGAACGCCTCGCGTCTTTTGACCGGTCTCTCGAGTAAGAGCTATCTCCGGATCCCTGAAATTCGACGGGATAACATTCTCTGGGATCTATTTCTAATTTACGTTGTTTAGTGTGTTTATTATACCCGCTTAAATACATAGAGTTCTGTACAAAGTTACTGTTACAGTCGACGATCCCTACCGGGAAATAAAGTTGTTGTTTTACATTAAGTGTAGCTCTGAGTTAATCTCCTTTCGATCCAAAACAGAGGTTATGCAAAGAAAATACTTTGAGCCAATTTTCAGTCCCATATGTCGACATGGGGCGTAGTAATGGGGTGACAAAAAAAATCAGGTTTTTCCATAACTTCTTTCATCCTCTTGAATTGAAAATTTTGAAAAAAATCTGGCATATTTGAGCTATTAGAGTACACATCTATTTTTTTCAGAATTTTTAGCTTTGCAATTGAATTTTAAAAAATCAAAAGAACTTTGAAAAGCCGATTTCTTGTAGAAGTTATAAAATACTAAGGTCATATTTTTATAGTTTTGGCATCTCGTAATGGTTGTTAATAATAATAATCATCACAATCATAATTATAATTATAATTTTTTCAGATTTTTCATAGTGGGGGCGCATTGTTAAAAAAATCGAAAACCGGTAATTTTCGTGCGTCCGGTGGCAGGAATCAATATTGTTAAAGGATTGGTTTGAATAGAAAGAGACTCGTGGAGATGTGTAACAGAAAAAGATTGAATGGATATATTTAGAAAAAGAATTACAGTATTCGGTCTGCTTAAACCATGTCCGCACGGTTCAGTTCCTTTGCTGAGACTGACTGCCTTGGTGTCCTAGCGTTTTGACCAGTCTAGGCTTTTTACCTGCTTGTCATAAAAACCTTGTCCTTGGGTATTTCCCAAGTCCTGCCATCCTGACCATTTGGACATAGCAAAACTTTCCTTTTTGCCAGATGGCGAGTTTTCTTAAAAAGTAAGAATTACTTTAACAAATATAACCAAGGTTAACCCGATTTCTGCCAGAGTGCGTTCCGTTACGAACTAATCTAGTTCGCAATGTTGGCAACGTTACAAAACAAATAATATATTGTAACGTAAAGGATTGCGGTGGTTGCGGAATGACAGGAGTCGGAATATCTGGAGACATAGGATATATTTTTCCAAACACGTTAGTACAAAGGATGAGGTGATAGGTTTTGTTATAAAATAGATTCTTTCAAGAGAGTGAGAGAAAAGCTAGCAACGAATAATTTAAGAAAAGATTTTATATAATACGCGATACCACCATCGGGCGTCCGGTTTATTTCAACCGTACTCTCCCTCTGGGAATACGACGACGACGCGGTTTCGCCTGTTTTCTCATGTCCGATCGGCGGCCGGCCTTCATGGCCGTCCTCTCCGAAACGTACAGAGGAACCAGGCGTTCCTACTCTCAGGCGGCCAGAAAGCTACCCTGTTCTTTCCTCTCGGCGGGCGGCCGACCTTCATGGCCGTCCTCTCCTATGTATCCAGAGAGGCGTCCAGGTGCAACCCCTGTCCTCTCCTGGGCTGCTGGGCGTCGGATAGCATTGCTTCGTACTCTCCCATCCTGTAGGCGGCCGTGGTCTTACCTCGTCCTCTCCTACAGGTGCAGCAAGAGTGCTTGCTCCGCGGTAATCTACCGATATTTATATGGACTCGTTGCTATCTTTATCAATAACGCGTTACTAGGGGTCTAGAAGGTTCCAGACCCCGCGGTTCCCCTTAAACCGCCGGCCACGCTGCCTCGGCGCAATTCTTCTGTTACATCGGGGTGGGGGGTGACGAGGGGTCTTGACGCTTTATTGTTTCCTCGTCGCGTTACAATATAAATTAATATAAATGTGTATTGTTAAGATGAGTGCTAGGCATTCGCGATATGTTGGGTGTCATTCTTCGTTGTGGAAGTCATCCAAGCAAAACAAAAAATTGACAATGCAGACAAAGCTGGTCGAACACCTTATCAAGTAGTTATGCTTTAGAATATTGAAAGGGGACTTTAAGATCGTTAATCGTTTAATATAGTAATGTAATAGTTACAATAATAATAAAATTACTGTATTGTTTCTTTTCTGGATTACTATACAAATATAAATACAACTTTATTGCGCTGTAGTGTCTCATGCATTTCGATTTGTGTAGTTCACTGTCATACATATCTATACTTTATTTTCATCTTACTCTACTCGTCTTCTTACTGTATTTTTCTCTGCTTGATTTTATTTTCCATAATAATTATAGAAAAGAATACAAGAAGTTATAGGTATATTTGATATAAGCGTTTCTATAACGAGGTTGTAAAGCCTGATCTGCTCTTTTAACACAAAACGAAGAATTTAAAAATGAAATGAGATAAAGCTTCATGAAACAGTGTATACAGGGTGTCTCACCCGATTTAACATCGTTATTTTCTCGCTATTATTACTCGTAGCCAAAAATATTTCCGACGAAATTTGAATGGCATCGAGTTTGGTGTTATTAGTTTTTTCGTGAGTGGGTGCATAAAGGTCATATGAAGATCAACTTTGTTTTTTTTTTAAATGGAATGATTTATTTTTTTAATACATCATTGATGCAGTTCGACATTAGTTATAAAAAATTATTAACCTATTTATGTAATTTAATAGCTTAGGAGACATTTCAATTTAAATAATTGTAAAACACCATTACTGACATGCTAAGATGTTTGCTTTTATTTATTGCAGAAAAGGTTCAACATAACCATTTACATCGTGGTACTTTTGAGATCAGTAGAGTAATTATTTCCCTACATTGTTTAATGCATCAGCTGATATTTTGCAATATACAGCGATAATACGTTGCTTCATATCAGTCACTGTAGTTGGAGCTTCAGTACAAACTTAATTAAACGCTACCGAATACAACCAATCTTTTTTATTACACTAACGTTTAATGCAGGGCAACAATCACGTAATGATATATAATAGTGGTTTTTCTTTTATGTCAAATGATTTATGTGTCTACACATACTTCAACTATTTCGAACTTTGTACACTTTTTAAAGTAAACTCGGATAAACTATAATTCCAACTTCAATATTGGATGTCCCGCTGCACTTAAATTTTTTCGAGTTTTAAATCATTCTAGATTGGTCAGTATCATCAATCGTGGTATCACCATGATAAAAGGTGCGACGACCAGCAATGTAACCAGCAGAAGAGTAAATATTATTCTTACGTTTGTATCTCCGTTTTGCTTTCGGGATTACTTTGAGAGAAATGGTTCTGCGGGAAATTAATTTATACTTTTAAAAACTTCTATTAGACGTAAAAATTTTCGAAACCTTGAACGATTAACTTTTTTGCAGTAAATACATGTTAGCATCAACACGTGCGAGCCAAGTTAGGGGTCCGCGCTGACCCGACCCTTAAGCTCGGATGGATTTATGATAGGGTCCCGAGCTACGTGAGGCCCTTAAAGAAGACGAATGAAATAAAACAGAACCATCGATGGACGATGGCAGGCGACCACGTTGGGTCTTTCCGCCGTCAACCGTCGAGGGGTTGTTTAACTGCAACCAGATGAGGGAAAGTCGAGAGAGGCTGAGAGTCTAAACTCCCCTTAATTTTCACTTAGAAAGTGGGGCCCTGTGCCCCAAGGATCTGGCCACGGAGTGGGGAAGGCGAGGGTGCCTTCTGGTATGAGGACTGTGAGGAACCACGCAGCACTTACCCCAGAACCTCGGTAGTAAGAGAATCTCCTGACTCCTTACAAGATTTCGGATATCTTTAACATACATTGATTTTTGGTCATTTTTACAGTCTTTCGGACACAGTGATAGGCAAAAAGCATTGCAACAAATATTCGAATGACAAATATATTATCAATTTGTAATTTACTTTTTTCTCATCGAGTATCGAATACCGAAACCGAATACTTGTTCATGCAACAATATTTGACCTAAAATTCAGAACTGGATGGTTGAATTGTACACGGTGCGGTTATGCAGGCTGCAAAGGATACATTGTACTAGAAAGGAAGTACAGTAGTAGTATCTCCGTAACTGCCGTATCGTCGGGTCTACCCAGCGACAGTTCTAGTAGAGGTGTTCCGTCGCAAGGAACGATTCAAGTGGTGCTTGCCTTCGGACAATTATTTGTGATACGCTCGTGACTAAGCGATCACTTTCAACGATTAGGTACGGCGCAACATGTAGCGACCAGTCACAACCTGCCTTTCGTTTGTTTTCACTTCCTATGGTTACGGGACATCATAAATTAGGTCCTACGAAGGACCACCCAATCAAAAAGGCACTGTTCTGCAGTGTCAAGGGTCAGTCTTGTTGAGAGACCGTCATCAGCTTACGCTCTCCAGGGCAAGGCCCATCCAGCTCACCCAAACAGGGTGACAATCAGTCAAGGATGCGCTGATTAGGTAACGCAACATTCAGCAGAACCAATCAGTGCACTTCCTCTTCCATGAGGACTACCCTCTCAATACATAGAGGATGTATACGAAGGCCTCGAATAGTTGGTCGTTGCCTTCTTCTCAATATTTGAACTGATATTGAGCACCTTTAAAGATGGGGAAGGAAAATACTTCTCGTGGTTCGCGTTTTGACAAATATATTTATTCGCGTTATAGATGTGGGAGTTCGCCTGTCCCCTTTTCGTTTTGATTTTTTGGTTTCTGTCTGACCGTCTCGTCGTGTGCGTCCGTCGTCACCTCGGTTTTTTGGTGATTGGTGGAGGATGGGTTAGGTGGGGGAACTGTTGCCCTTTTGCAATTGGACGTGGGTGTGTTTTACGGATCTTAGGTTGAGGAGTGGGAAAAGTCTTCGGTCGTCAGTGGTATGATTTATTGGGACAGGTCTGGGTTCGGTCGTTTTAGGGAATCGGAATTGTCGGATTGCAGTAGTCATAAAAAAATATAAACGGTCAGTTCGCAGCCGCTCCGCATGCGCCTTTTACATTTTGAATATCCTTTCCAGGTATATCGCCTGGAGGGAACGGAAGACCGGTGGGGTTCGTAGGATTTCTTGTTGCTCTCGCAACAGAGGAGTCTCACGAGACGGAAGAACTAAAAATCAAACGCTCTCACTAGTTTGATTCAGACATGAAACATTCAGTTCCAAGTCTTTTTCGAACATTCAGTTCCAAGTCTACAAACGTGAAACATTCAGTTTTGCTAAGACGGGGTTCCGTCGTCGTGCTATGCGAGCCTGGCGAGCGATCAGCTTTTGTCCGAAACGATTCTCGTGAGGACGGTCAGCTTTTGTCCGAAACGATTTTCGTGAGGACGAGCGGTTTTTGTCAAAAACGATGCTCGTGAGGACCATTCGATCTGAGCTCTCTTCTGTTCGTTATCGCGTTGTGATAACATCGTGCGTCGCGCGTGTATCCAGAGTTCGACATATTTAAACAAGTTTCAACGTGAAACATTCAGTTTCAAACGTGAAACATTCAGTTTCAAACGTGAACATTCAGTTTCAAACGTGAACATTCAGTTTCAAGTCTATTAAAAAAGACGGATCTTCTACAACCAAGATCCGACGCGAAACGCTCTCGCGATCGAAAACAACGACCAAACACGAGACGAACCGACGCGTCTAAGGCAGGGCCTGCTAGATCAGCCTTACCGACGAGTCCTCTAGCAGGTCTGGGACGAAACGCGCTTCCAATTAAATTTATTCAGTATTCCTCGGCGGTATCGGGAGTGACGCGTCCGCGATCCAACCGGGCTCAATATTTACGATCTTGGGCGGAACAATCGTCCGCGTTTCACTTCCAAAATCCGCAACCGAACAAGAGGTGCTACTATTCTTTGTACTGTGCTGAACGTAGAGAAGGTTAGCGATTGAAAAAGAAAGATGGACTGAGGTTGAACACTTCGATTCTATGCCTCTCTTTCTCTTCCATTCGCCAGCTTCTTTCACGTCTGAAACTTTAATCGCTTATTACACGAGTAATTATAATCGTAATTATATCGTGTTTGGTGTCATTTTAATTAGAAAAACAAGACGTATACAAGACGGATGGTGAAAGCTTCATAGAAAGAAAGATAAAAAATTCTTACCGGTACTCGACCCCCCGCTGGTTCGGTCGTCGAGCGTGATTATCACACGACTGGTTCCAAGGGGGATCCCACCCAATGGCAATTGTCACGTCCGGCGGTTCGCCGATAAACGCCTAAACAAGGACCATTAGTATTATCACACGGGAAAACAAAATAAGATCGAAATATACGTGACAACCCGACGCGGTTAAAAATACGTCGACTTATCTTGCTGCAAGACACGCAGATGAAGACCAGATTACAGATTAGACGCAAAAGAGGAAAGTATCAAATTACGCCGAACCATAAGAAAAGACGACGATTTCATCTTGACAACACACAGCTGGCGAAGCAAGAAACATCGGGAAGATCGGGAAGCAGAAACGCCTAAATCAGCACTTCAAGAAAACAAAGGACCGCCCACACTATAAAAAGGAAACCAGCTCTTCAATTCGAATTCATTCAGTTCAAAATCAGTGCTACTGCTCAGTTCCGTTGACAGACCTCTGTACCACACACGCGTCGCGCCGGCAGTAAGATAGTGTCGCCGAAATTCGAAACCCCGTGCGTGAAGTGTCCGCGTGTGCCCCAGCGACCAGCGGCCACAACCAGCGAGCGCCCCTTTCAACTCCACAACTAGCGAGCGCCCCAAAAACCCCACAACCACGACTTGCGAGCGTCTACCAACGACTCGGTAATTTAAACGTACTATTAAGCGAACTGTTTATAAGTGCTCTAGCTTATGCGCTATGAGAATTCATCCTTGTATAATCTGATTCAGAACTAAACTCAGAATAAACCAAACCTTTGCCGTTTTTTTATATAAAATTTCGGGTACAATTTATTTGACCAGCCCTCAATCTCCCGAACCAAAGCCGGCGAATGCAGGTAGGTTCTAAACTGCGCCTTATCCCCGGAAAACTATAAACAGCCCCATCTGGGACGTAACACGATAATAAAATTTGGACAGTCACGGTAGAGAACTTAGCGACAGTTACAGAGATAATACTGTAATCTACGTTTTATTCAGCTATGATTCTGTAGATTGAAGTATTTATATCTGTATCAGATCAAAACTATGAAATACTATTACATTCGGCATTCGACGAGCTCTTAAATACAAATTACAAAAGTATGTATTTCACATTCTATAACATGATTAAACACAAAATGCCAAGGTAATCGTCTACTGATTTATGTCTTCAATAGAGGTATTCGTTTTTTATTTAGGCACGTATTTCAATTACAAAAGCATTAGACGCTGTCCACCACAGCCCAAATAAAACATTTCAACTTTGATCGAAAGTGTTGGTATGCGTTACACGGGCTATGTAAAACAAATGGGATAGATGTGGTCATTCCAGATATTTGAAAAGTCTCCGTTCGCTAAACCGATAAAACTATTTATCATTCAATGCATAAAAGTTTTGCATAATACTCGTAGGAGGTAAGCAGATAAAGTACTGGTACGGATAAGGCGATAAAGATTATTCATACCTTTTAGGGTAAGACCCTCTTGGGCTGCATTAACGATGGCTACTAAACCAGTCTTCCCTTTCTTTTAGAAATAAGTAAGATCAATATAGGTCCGAACATAAAACGATCTACACTGAAGGTAATAATTTGTAAGTAATGAAAGATAGATTATGTGCCAGATGAAGATGATTTAATGCACCATATAAAGTTCAACAAAGAAAATAGTCTAGAACAAATGATGTATAGTAGAGCCTCCCATACGCGTAATAAGAAAGAGACAATAGTGTACGGATAATGGAATTTTCGGATAACAGAACAATCACATTTCTGATACTAAATTTCATTTATTTAAATCAAAATCAAGAGACGAAAATTTACTTTTCTTTACGAAATATCAAGCATGCGCGTCATATGGCTCGCTAAACTGAATTCGATCAGCGATTGTGATGTTTACTGGTCTGGCTATGGCATAGGATCCCAGGATACGTCGATTTTTCAACGGGGTTTTTACTATGTACCCTTTAAGGCCAAAACATGATTCTATGTGGGATCCGAAGATAGTTTTAAATCATTTCACTTTATTACCACAAAACATAGAACTATACTTGAAAATTTGATTGGGAAAATTAATAACTTTGTTAGTCCTTGTTACGGGACAAACCTCCGCAATGATTGATATTAGTGATATTAAGAAAGTATGCGATACGTACGAAATTAAGATCCCCGATAGGATTAAGATATCAGGTCCAAACAGAAAACAACCACTTCTTGTTTTGCCTTTTTTTTTTAGATACATGTAAGATACATGTAATAGTAAACTTTGCGTGGCGTCCGTACTAGAAACGTATCTAGAACGAACAGCATTCATTCTCTCGAGGGGATATATAGCTTATTTTTAATTTTTTAAAAAAACCATACAGGAAAGTTACGTCACAGAATATAAGTCGGTGCATTTTCAATATCTATCTCAAGAGTTAACACCAAATGTTCATCCCTTGTACCTTTTTGCGGCAACAAGCTTTAAACATCTACCGTTAATCTCGAAGAAGAGGTACCAAATATAATTATACGATGAAACGACTTTACCTAACAATAAGTGAAATCCTATCGTAACGCGTCTTCTGAGGTTACCAACCCCACCCTGTATATACAGGGTGAGTCACCAAACGTTAGCACCTCAAATATCTTTGTTGTTTCTAAAGATACGTAAAATATGGTAAGGACAAAGTTGAATGGTACAATGGGGCTGACACGATGCAAAAAAATTTTGTTTTTATGTCATTTTTTTGGAGATATCAAGGTCACCTTGACTTTTTCAAATGGAACCACCCTTTTTTTAAACACCTACAATGATAGTCCCTTTCATTAGGAATTCAGTGACTATAATTAGTCCAAGATCATTCAAGGTCAAGGACAGAAAAAACGTATAAAACTAAAATATGGAAGCAGAATACCTGTATTTTATAAATGTTCGAAATGATGGCCGTTTGCGTCGATACATTGTTGTAAACTAGCTCTGAAGGAATGTTGAACTCTGATAAGTGTATCCGACGTGATATTCGTACATGCTGTGATGATACGCTGACGCATATCTTCAACTGTTGTTGGAGCATCCGTGTACACGATCTCTTTTAGCAGACCCCATAAAAAGAAATCCAGTGGATTTAAATCAGGCGAACGTGCTGGCCATGAAACTGTTCCGCCTCGTCCAATCCATCGGTTTGGATATCGAGAATCCAACGTTTCAGATCTTCTTGCAAAAATTGAGCGTATTTCTGTCCCGTCATCATTCCGTTAACGAAAAATGGTCCAATTACTTTGTCGTTCAAAATACCACACCACACGTTTACGCTCCATTGTCTTTGATGATCAATTTCTCGCAGCCAGTGCGGATTATCCACAGACCAATAATGGGCGTTCTGTAGATTAATTGAGCCATGATTAGTAAATGTTGCTTCGTCCGTAAACAAGACATTAGAAAAAAATGAATGATTTTGAAGCAATCCCCATTGACAAAAGTTAATTCTATTTTGAAAATCATTCCCGTGCAATTCTTGATGGAGCGATATGTGGAACGGATGAAAATGTCGGGCCAGAATTCGTATTACGCTACTTTGACTTATGCCTGCTTCCCGGGCAATTTTTCTCGTACTCACGTGAGGATTGACAGCTATAGCTGCTAAAATATTAATTTCATTGTCTTCATTAGTCGTGGGATTCTTCCGTTTGTACTGTCTTGCATGTACACTTCCAGTACTTCGAAACAACCTGTACGTATTAGTGAAAGTATGTCTAGAAGGAGTGTTTCGCTTGGGGTACCTTTCTTCACAAAGTAGTCGGGCCTGCACTGCATTTTTTCTACATTCACAGTAAATCGTGATCATATCACACTTTTCAGTCATCGAATATAACATAGCGGAATCGCGTTTGGAAACATACTGATAGTAAATAAGAATGCTGAATAACATTGAAGGACCTTATATGTTTACCTTAACTACGACCATAGTATGTTTACTATTTCCTACGAGTCTCAACCGTGATAAACGTATTCTGCTTCCATATTTTAGTTTTATACGTTTTTTCTGTCCTTGACCTTGAATGATCTTGGACTAATTATAGTCACTGAATTCCTAATGAAAGGGACTATCATTGTAGGTGTTTAAAAAAGGGTGGTTCCATTTAAAAATGTCAAGGTGACCTTGATATCTCCAAAAAAATTACATAAAAACAAAATTTTTTTTTGCATCGTGTCAGCCCCATTGTACAACTTTGTCCTTACCATATTTTACGTATCTTTAGAAACAACAAAGATATTTGAAGTGCTAACGTTTGGTGACTCACCCTGTATCTACAGTCGGTCACGAAAATATTCGGACACCACTATAGTTTTGACTATTATAGTCCGCAATTCAGAAATTTATGCTATAAGAACAAAAAGAGGTTTCACGTATGTTACTATGCAGTGTATAGTTAACAAAAACGTAAGAGATATTTATTTACGATAAGTGATTATATAAATAATGAAAGAAAAATGGAAAGTACGCTCATTTTCATGTCACAAAAATATTCGGACACTTGCTATACTTCTCAAATTTCCAGGTTCCAGGAACTGACTGAAACAATGTTTGCAAACATATCATTGATACTATGTACAGAGTAGCATACTATATCTAACATACTATGTTAGAGATCGAATATTTGTCAGTCTTGCTCAAAATTTGTGCGAAATGGATCGGAAAAGTAAGAACACGTCGTTTGATATGCGACAATTAGTAATTTTTCATCGGGAAAAGGGGAAATCGATTCGCAAAATTGCAAATTTATTAAATATTAGTGGGAGCACGGTATGGGATATTGTGCGACGTTACAAGAACGAAGATAGAATTGAATCTATCCGTCAAGGCGGACGCAAACCGATCCTCAATACTCGTGATAAAAGCTCCATAATTAGGAGAATCAAATGTGATCCTCGGATAAGTGCTCCAAAGTTAGCAGCTGAATTAAATAATGACTGTGGAATATCAGTGCATCCGGAAAACATAAGAAGGGTGTTACGATCAGAGGGCTATAATGGAAGAATAGCTCGACAAAAGCCGTATATTAACGCGAACAACAGGATGAAGAGACTGAATTTTGCAAAAAACTATATTTCAAAGGAAAGTCAGTGGTGGGAAGACGTAATTCTCGTGGACGAGTCCAAATTTAATATTTATGAAAGCGATGGAAGAATTAGAGTATGGCGGAAATCGAAAGAAGAATTAAATCCAAGACATTTGCAGCCGACTGTGAAACACGGTGGTGGGTCTGTGATGGTGTGGGGCTGTATTTCGGCCCATGGAGTAGACGAATTAGTTTTTATCGCCGACATCCTCGATAAAAATAGGTATCTGCATATTTTGCAAAACAATTAAAAAAAGTGTGCTGATAATATGGGACTTCAAAGTGGGATAAAATTTTATCAGGACAACGACCCAAAGCTCAAATCGTGTTATTGTGCAAGAATTCTTATCATACACTTGCAAGAATGTCCTCCACCCACCACTGCAATCGCCAGATTTGAATCCCATTGAAAATTTATGGGATGAATTAGATCGCCGAATTCGAACAACTCCCATAAACAATAAAGACGAACTAAAAAGACGTCTGCAAGAAGAATGGCTACGTATTAGGCAAGATTATTTAAAAAGCCATGTCATAAAACATATGGGATATCCAACAAAATATTAATTTATAAAAACAAGATTTATATATAGTGTTATAAACTTAGTTTTGATAGTGTCCGAATATTTTCGTGACATGAAAATGAGCGTACTTTCCGTTTTTCTTTTATTATGTATGTAATCACTTATGGTAAATAAATATCTCTTATGTTTTTGTTAACTACACACTGCATAGTAACATACGTGAAACCTCTTTTTGTTCTTATTGCATACATTTCTGAAGTACGGACTATAATAGTCAAAACTATAGTGGTGTCCGAATAGTTTCGTGACCGACTGTATATTAATATATCCAACATTAATCGAAATCGGAGAAGAAGTAACCGTTCTACATTTCATTTAAAGTTTTTTCCGATTATCTCGGAAACTAAGGCCGAGCGACGGGTACCATGTACAATAGGAAAAAATTGTTCAGAATGTTGACCGTGACAACATACGTCAAGGTTATTGCAGCTGGATCCCCTTTTGTTAATATTTACTGATTTCTATTAACCATTTCGACAAGGATTATTATCAAATATAATTTAATTGAACCATTGCATTTTTAAAATACATTTGGGAGGTCCACTTAAGAGTTAAAGGTTAGACAGCGACGACGCATAGTGGTTAAACATCGTCGAAACGTGAACAAAAATCAAATTTTCAGCTACGTTCAAAATCAGTGAAATTTCCAGTTTGCATTCCTAAATATCCGTACTAACTTATATTATACAAATAATTTGCAATATACCATCTAGAATTTGTTTAGAGAGCCTCGAAGACGAGGAAAAACGCTCGCGCTCTTTTTTTGATATTATTTAACTTTGTCCAATTATGTATATCACTTTATAGAAAACAATTTGGGCAAACCTAATTACACAGAAGATTACATGCAAACTCTACCAAATACACAGGGTGATCGGAAACTGATGGTATAATCGAAAAAGGGGTGATTGTACATTAAAAAAATTGAATGAAAGTTTTTCATACGAGGTTTCGGTTGCGTGAAAATCGACGTTGAAGTTGAAAGTGCGTCAAGATCGCGTCCTTAGCGTTTGTAAAAGGTAGAAACGGTTGGTCATAAACAGATATGTCAGATGGTATCTATTCAATAACACCGAATTTTTAAATTTGATTTTCTCGAAAACAAAGTCTCATATAAAAAATTTTATTCTACATTTTCGATTTATTTTTGTACGTAGAATCACTACCTTTTTCGGTTCTGTTTGTATGTATATACAACATTTCAAGTGAATCGTTTAATATTTGTAGAAGTGATGAAAGTATAGAAGTAAATCAGAAGTCTGTGGTGCAGAAATTCCAGTGGTCTGCTGAGAATAATATTACTTTAGTTTACAATTATAATAAGTCTAAAAAACGGAAACGCAGATATAAATGGATAGGAATGTTGAAATTACAGAAAGATAGAAAATCGGATAAGTAGATTAGCAATTTAGTAGAGATATGTGTATCTACGTTACACTATATTATTAAAAGATCATAAATCGAAGAAGCAATTACAAATAAGGACAGTACAGGTCAGGAATCTGTTTTATGAGCATTACTCTTCGTGTTCATAAAGATTAACAAAATACTGACAAATTTTATTCACAGATTTTATACGAATAATACCTAACACTGTGAGAAAGTATATTTAAAAATCAAAGAGCTTTTCATGATTTTCACAAGCAAGATGTAGTGATAATGAAAGCAGGGAGCACAACATTTATACAATTTGACAGACCTTGACGAATTTTCAAAAAAAAAATCTGGCTACGCATATTACTATTATACTACTTCGTTTATTACCACTACACTGGCTAAGGAAAAGTTACATAGCTACTGAAGTACGTACTGCACTCCTATTCGTCTCACAGTCCGCACGTCAGTGATTACAAGTTAAATGTGATCTACTGCTCCTTTAAACAAACAAACTTTTACATATACTGCAGTTTGTATAGCTACAACGCGACCTAAAGTAGTTACCGAAAATAATTTCTTAATAAAGCATTAAAGTCCTCATTATTACCAATGGTAATCGCCTTTCTTTGGATGACTTCCAAAGCGAAGATTTACATCCAACACATCGCGAATGTCTACTACTCATCTCTACAATATACATTTATATTAATTCATATATCATTAGTTTTGTAATGTTGCAAAAATTGGAAAGTGCTTCTCTAGATTAGTTCGTACCGGAAGGTTCTCTGGCAGATATCGGGTTATATCGATTTCTGCCACACGGCGCTCGAAAATGATCGGACTTTGATCTTTTTAACATGCCCCCACTTTGAAAAATCTGAAAAAATTATGATTATTATTATTTATTATTATTAATAACCATAACGAGATGCAAAAACTATAAAAATATGAACTTAGTATTTTATAACTTCTACAAGAAATCGGCTTTTCACAGTTCTTTTTATATTTTAAAATTCAGTTTCGAAGCTAAAAATTCTGAAAAAATTTATAGATGTGTACTCTAATAGCTCAAATATGCCTGATTTTTTTCAAAATTTTCAGTTCAAGAGGATAAAAAAAGTTACGGAAAAACCTGCTTTTTTTTGTTACCCCATTACTACGCCCCATGTCGTCATATGGGATTGAAAATTGGCTCAAAGTATTTTCTTTGGATAAGCTATCGAATAGCTTATTGCAAATTAAATTTGGTTTAGCGGCACTTTAGTCCGTAGTTTGTAGTCTGATGTAGTTTTGACTTTTTCCTGTGTTCAAGTGACTGCTCAATCAGCTTCGAAATGGCTCGAGGCATTTCTGGCATGACGCTTGTTTTGAAACGTCGCTGATGTATTGTGTTTTGAAGGTGTTAACGTGCACTAGCGAACAATTTATGCCAATATACAGGGTGGACCACGCAACTTGTACACCTATGTAACTTCCAAAGGATGCGTTGCACGAAAAAGTTTTGTATACAGAAGTTGCATGGTGTGAAGGGGTACACAATTTAGTGTATTTTTTTTTTTACAGGTGGAAGTGTTTCGAAGATTTGAAGGTCGACTTTGTTTTTTTAAATGGAATACTATATTTTTTATACCAAAATTTAGAAAAATGTCGAATTCTGAGTAAAAAAGTATTGACCTTCATTAGCCCTAAACCTAATAATTAACGAGTAAGACTTTATTTCCTGAAAATTTTCTTACAAACAAAAAAAAATCGTTTACTTTACTCTATATTTTTCTAACCTGATATTATGCGAAGAAAATTTTCAGGAAATAAAGTCTTACTCGTTAATTCACCTCAACACCTCTACGACGGTTTTTCCTTTCAAAAAGGGCATGTAGTTAAACAGTGTACGAATACCTGTGTAACTGAAGTAGAAACCCTAAGCAGAGTAAGTCAATTCGATCAAATGATTAAAACAAATACTGACCAAAACACCATCGAGACAAACCAGACTGCAGCAGATAATGAACCTAACCTAGAAATTCTACAGAAACCAACACAAGTAAACACGGTTTCCTAAAGACCACTTTCAACTAACTCTGGGAGCAACACAGATGATAACCCTGAAACCGACAGGGGAAAAATACCATTTACAAATCTTGAGCCCCTAAACAATAAAAAGGAATCCTACCAACCAAAAAGGAGGACAAAACGTACTACCAAACAACAGATAACAACTTAACCATAGACGAAATGATCGAACCAGCCAAAACGATGCTTGACAATAAAAAACATTTTTTCCCACTTAATTACGAACAATTCAAAAGCTTTCTTGAAAATACCTTTGGAATTGAAAAACCAATTGAGGTTGCCAAAGTTTACACAAACGATATCAACGGCATTATAAGCATGTTAAACACAACATATCCAATGTTAAAAGAAAGAAGTATAAAAAACAGACTTCATCGTTTGACCAAGAAACTAACAGAAGAGCTAAAGAAAACATTCGATCCAAGCACAAACAAAGAAGAAACTAAACCCCTGGACACGACACCGTGGTGGGCCTCAGCTTCGGAATCAGATAGTGACTGTACACAATAAACTACAAATTATAATTCTTACAGACCTTTAGTGTATACAAAATGGATACTACAATAGTTCAGTGGAACATAAACGGTGTGATTAAGAAACTCGAAAATTTAGTGCTGCTTATAAGTGAAATCAACCCAGACATAATCTGTTTGCAGGAAACAAATTTCAAGGACAATTACTATAAATCAATTAAAAATTTTCAACTCATTATAAAAATCGCAGTAATCTTTCTAGAGCTAGTGGCAGTGTCGCAATATATGTTAAAAATAGTTCTCTTTTGAAAAAATACCACTACAAACAGACTTGGAGGCTGTTGCTATTCAAATTCTAGCTCCTAACAAACTAACAATTTGTAATCTTTATCTACCAAACAGCCACAATCTTAAAATAGAAGAAATCATAAGTATACTCACTCAATTACCTAAACCACTGATACTAGTTGGTGACTTCAATGCCCATAGCACTCTTTGGGGTTCATGCAAAAATGATGTGAGAGGTGAGTCTGTGAACAACCTGATTAATAAATCTGATCTCATTCTACTAAACACAAGCTCACCTACCCATTTCAACACGTCAAATGGGCTTCTAAGTGCAATTGACCTCTCTCTATGCTCTGCTTCCTTAGCTCATGTATGTCAATGGGAGATCCTTTCTGAACTATATGATAGTGATCATTTTCCCATCCTCATAACTAAGCGAAATCCCAAACAGAATACAATAAACACCATAAGTAATAATATTACCCTAAAATGGAAAATCGACAAAGCCGATTGGCCAACATACGTAATTTCTAAAAATACTAAAAACTTCAGAGATCCTTCTATAGAACCAAATGATAAAGTAAATGAACTTGTAGATGAATTCACAAATTTGATCATTAACTCAGCAATCTCTACAATACCTCAGTCTAAAATCATTCCTAACTCAAAGAGAAGACTTGCTGTCCCATGGTGGAACAATGAATGTGCAGTTGCAATTAAAAACTACAAACATGCCTTTTACGTTTATCGCAAGAACCCGACCACTGTTAATCTAATCGAGTACAAGAAATTAAGAGCTACATCACGTAGAATCTTAAAATGTAGCAAAAAGGAGTCATGGAAAAAATACGTAAATACCATTACAGCACATACATCAACAAAAGAAATTTGGGATAAAATAAGGAAAATAAGAGGAGCAACACGCTCCACTAGCATAGATAGTCTAACTGACGAACAAAATAATATTGTTACCAGTCCAGCAGATATAGCAAATATTTTAGCTAGCACTTTTGCCAAAAACTCTAGCAACTCCAATTATGACACCACATTCCAACAAAAGAAATCTTTATATAAGGATATATCTAAACAGCAAATTTTTTGTGACAGTAATGAAGCATTTAATGAGAAAATTTCCGTACATGAACTAAAATCTGTGTTACAAAATTGTAAAAATAGTTCACCGGGGCCTAACAATATCCCAAATGCTTTTCTAATACATTTACCCGACGAAACATTTGAATACTTAACTAGGCTTTACAATTATGTTTGGAATACCATGACATTCCCGGATAAATGGAGGAAAGCTTTAGTATGCCCAATACTCAAACCCGGTAAAGACAAAAAATTGGCAAGCAGTTACAGACCTATATCTCTGACTTGTACACTTTGCAAGCTATTAGAAAAAATTATTAACAAAAGGTTAAGATGGAGTCTCGAAAAAAATAGACAAATTACAGATTCACAATCTGGTTTCAGAAAATTTAGATCCACCATGGATCACCTAACTAACTTTCATACTGATATCTGTGATGCATTTATAAATAAATTAGAAATACAGGGTTCAAAATTTCGAAATCCAAAACAACAGTTATAAAACAACGAAAAAACAAGTCAGCCACCGTCCCCAAACTGTACCTACAGAACAGTGTTATTAAAACAGAAAGTACTATAAAATTGTTAGGACTTCTTTTTTATGAAAAACTATCTTGGAAACCGTATATTAAATATCTAAAAGATGAAGGCATTAAACGATTGGCAATTCTCAAAGCAATTGCAGCAGCTAAATGGGGAGCTGACTACAAAGTCCTCTTGAACACATATAAGGCCATAATTCGCTCCAAACTTGATTATGGAGCAATAATTTACTGCTCTGCAAGTAAATCCACACTTAAAACACTAGAAACAATTAATAACACTGCACTGAGGTATGCGATGGGAGCATATCATACAAGCCCAACCATCAAAATCCTACTTGAAGCCTGTGAAATGTCCCATACCAAGTACCAATACCTAGTACCAATCCAGTCTTCTCAAAGATCTTCTGTAATCATAATTCAAAATCTTTTTCCTTTCACCCTCAAGCACCTAAACCTATCTGTTACACACTGAATCAAATTCTAAAAGAATTAAATTTTTCCTTCCCCAAAATATACCAAAAAAAGCTCCACACCTTCCCCCCTTGGGTCAAAATGAAGTTCGAAACTAATATGAGCTTGGAACAATACCCCAAAGATTCGACAGATCCTACGGTATTTCAATCACTGCATGCAGAGATTCTAAATAGTGACCCATTAGCAATTGATATATTCATGGGTGGCTCTAAAACAAAAATGGTACAGGTTGCTCCGTAATAACCCCGACTGTAAAAAATTTTTATCGACTAAACAACATCTGCTCAGTTTTCGGTAGCGAGATCCTAGCTTTATTCAAAGCACTAGAAATAATCAAAAAGTCCACTGGGAATAGATTTACAATTTTTACAGACTCAAAGAGTGCTACTATGGCCATTGAAGATTTGGAAACAACCGATGAATGTATACAGGAAATACAAGAAAGTTATAACGCGGCTGTTGAAACCGGCAAATCCATTAATTTTTGCTGGATTCCATCGCATATGGGTATACAAGGTAATGAAAATGCTGATAGAGCAGCCAAATTAGCAGCCTGCAATACAAAAATGAAACA
Organism: Halictus rubicundus; assembly: GCF_050948215.1. NCBI lineage: Eukaryota > Metazoa > Arthropoda > Insecta > Hymenoptera > Halictidae > Halictus > Halictus rubicundus. The sequence goes on along the minus strand of NC_135150.1, from coordinate 4,350,585 downwards.
AATCACCCATTATACCAGACTAAACGATCTTAAAAAACACCTAAATGAAATTTTTAGGAAACAGGTATTTGACAAAATTAAAAGGAATTATATACAAAAATATCATAATGAAGGAGCGGATTTTGAGTGGCACAAATTTCCAAGTCCAGTAGATCGTCAAATTCAAACTTCAATTTCTAGAATCAGAATTGGGCACTCAGAAATAACCCATTCATTTTTGTTAAATAAGAAAGAAAATACGATCTGCGATATATGTAAAGTACCAATTAACATAAACCACCTAATAATAGAATGCAAAAATATGAGAATGAAAGGAAAAATGCTAAGTTGCCTAGATCCTTACCCATTCTGTTAAGTTCTAAGGAGTATATCGCCGGTCTTGCCAAGTATATCAAGGATTCAAATATGTATAATATATTGTAAGAAAATGTACCGTGTTGCTAATGACCTTTGATGTTGAAGCAACATTAAACAATTAAATTATATATATTTCGAACCAGAACCGTCTTAAAGAAAGTAGCAAATTATCCGCCGTGCGAAAATACACACACTTCGAACCAAACGTTATCGAGTCGAGAGGATGTTCTTACAGAAATTGCTTCCGTCTAAAAGTAGCTGCTTCATAGAGATCATGCAAATTAATTTTAGCCTCAATTAACAATTCAAGATAAGAATTCAAATGCCGAAACATGATCCACTAAAAACATACTTAAGATTCACGGTGTCCTGAGTGCTTCCATTCACTAATTCCGTTCAATGTGCGCGAACAGAAATAACCATACGATGGCGGAAGCGTAAGACAGAGAATCTTCTATCTTCGCCAGTCCGCTGACGACTATGTCGTTTTCTCAATTTTAAGGAGGAATCTTTTGTCCCGCAGCCTCAGCATTAACAGCGTCACTCTTAAATTGTTCCAGTTAATGCCTGCAAATAGATTAGTCGGTTCGGTGTCTTCGTTTTGTTTTATAAAACAGTTCACGAATCGCTAGAAATGAATAGCATAACGTCTGCGTCGAAGCTAAATCGCACGAACCCGCAGATAAAGAAAAGGCGTCGTCTTCTCGGCAAGCCCATCTGAAGCACCTAAGAACTAGAAGACAATATAATACACACAAGTCTCGCTTGGCTAGTCACTTACGCTTCCTCTTCCTCGAGTTTTACCCGCGAATCTCGCTACCTATTTTCACTCTTTTCAACCCCTCCCTAGCCCCTGGCCACATCCCCTGTCCTTCCGTTCTTCTTCGTCACGGCGGGTCGGTTGCACACCCTGGAAAAGTTTCATCCTGTTCGTGATGAAAGGCTCTCGGTTTCCTTTCTGAAAAGACAGTTGCTTCTCCACTGTTTACTGGAGACTGAGATTTCATAGCGATTAACGATCATTTCGCTTCCTTCTGAACCACGGACAGTCTATCTGTTTCGCGTTGTTTCTACTGGCTATAAATATTGCCAATTGTACAGCACTGCATTTCGTTATTGTATAGCGTGCGACGCGACGGGGCGACACATCTTTTCTTCTCATGAAAGCTTCCTCAGCATTCAACGTTAGGTTTACCACATTGTCAATTTATGATCTGCACTTTCTCAACCCACTTTGCTCATTAGGAAGTAGGTTGTTATATTCGATCCACCACTGTAGTCTCTTTTAATAAGTGGTTAACATAAGTAATAAGCAAGAAATCAATATGAGTCTCACACTCTTTTTATCTGCCTTTTTAATGCAATGAACAAAAGATTGCTTCCATCGAAGAGGATAATCACTTAGTACATACATTTGATTATACAGGGTGGAGCATTTAAAACAGGTCACCTGAATAACTCGCTTGCTTTTGAAGAATAAAGAAAATGCATGACACCAAACTTACTTGTCATGGAGGGGCTCATAATCTGATGTTACTCATTTTTTTTATAGGTGGAGATGTCAAGAAGATATGAGGGTTAACTCTGTTTTTTTTTTTTAATAGAACGGCATGGTTTTTTATTTAAATTCTGATAGTGTGTTCCAAGACGAATACAAAGACCTATTATGAAGGTCATTCAAGGACACTCACTGTATTATCAAAATTTATTTCGAGTATTTGAATATTTTTTCAATATCTTCCGGTTGACCATTTGGCGACGCACAGTGGGGTATTTGGCCCGAAAAGCCGGAAAAAATTATTTAAGCGTTATATATAGGCTCAATGCCATAATGTAGTAGGTCGTTGAATTCGTCTGAACATCAGCTATAACATTATGAAATCAAAAATATATCTTAACAGTTAAAAAATTAAATTGATCCTCACTTTTTATAAAAAAAAAATTTTTTCCGAAATTTTATGTATTGAAATTTGTAGGCATCTGAATACTGTTAATCTTTTGTTCGAACCTTTTTTTCCTCAGATTATCGGAAACCCTTGAAAAATCGTGGCGATTGTGGAGTACGTACACCGAAAAGCTGGAAAAAGTATTTTTACACGTATGATAAATTATGTTAAAACGATGTAAATTATTATTTTAATACAAAATATGTAGATCATGAAATGTTTTAATAAGTAGATATATGTATTTTAAGAATATTTTGAAATTATTACCATTAATTTGCGTACGTAAAACACTTCTAAACGCTAATACTAAATTAGCTATAAAACGTCAATCTGGACAAATCTCGAACCAAACTTTATTAGCTTGGAATCACAAATCTCTACCGAATATAATGAGACCAAAGAGACCATCGGGACTCGCTCAGAACCATGATAAAATCGTTAATGAAGTCTTATAATTGTAAAAATAATTTCTGAATTATTGATCATATACAAATATTAATAACTTTATAAATAAGTATAATAAAAAAATGAAAACAGTCTGAGAGTGTAGTCCATACTTACCTAAAAGATATCCATAATGCAAACAATTACACAGCTTTTTTAAAGCATGTAAAAATCACTCATAAATGTACGATACGTTATAGCATGATTGGAAGGCAATACAAATCATAGAATCTCTTGACTTTCGATTAAGTTTAGAGATTCATAAACTTACAAATGAATAAAAAAAATGTAGTACATTGTTCTCCACACATTCAACAACTTCGAGCAATAAAAAAAATTACAGTTTATGTTAATTTTTGGAAATTGACTTTTTTCCGGCTTTTCGGACCAAATACCCCACTGTGCGACGGAAGCTAAGAACATGTGCATATCCTGGGATGCTTACGATTACTCTTATGTTTGTAATCTATGAGATGGGTTTAATATTTAATTTTCGCAATTCTTTCTCTATGATGGAATTAGGAATAATTGGACACACGCTGAATAGCATAATTCGTTTCGATTTGGATATTAATGGCCGAATTTCTAAGGTGTGTGACCTTATGTTTACTTTCGTTGTACTTTTGATTACTTGTAATTTTGTCAGCTATCTCTATTGTGTTCCAGTATTCAGGGTGTCCCAAAAATGTTGTATTTCCTTGGAAGGGGAGATTCCGGAGACCATTTGAAGTAACTTTTTCCTTTACGAAAATGTCGGCGGCTTTGTTAAGGAAAAACACAACTATTACCGAAAAGACAGACCAATAGAAAATACCTGACTCAGCGAAAGCTAACGCCACGGTCAGCGGGAGCTGTCGCCGAGCCTAGATTCCTCTAATATAGCCGCTGCTCTCATTGGTCCGTGTTTTTCGTTAATAGCTCCTTAACATAACACGGATAACATTTTCGCAAAGGAAAAACTTACTTCAAATGATCTCGGAAATTGTCCCTTTCAAGGAAGTACAACAGGTTTGGGACACCCTGTATAATAAACACATCTATGAGATATGCGAGAGATGCACACTGTACCAGACCGAAGAATTAGCTATTCATTTGGGGAAAAAAGTAACTTGCTCATATCGATGTTTATCGAATGTATATTGCTTCCTAAATGTTGTTCGGGATTTTCGTCTACTAAATTAACACTCACTCTTTGGTTCTACCTTTAGGTTATATTAATAACAAGTATACAATACACGTTATAACACGTGCACTCTCTAACGTGGTCACATTCAATCTCATACAAAACCCGCGAACGACGCTTCCTCGATTCGCTTCTTTTTCTGTTCTTCCCACTCCTCATTCATTCCATCTCTCTCTCATACTATTCTCAATTGTTTCTTCTATATCCTTCCAGATTCTTCTTAACGCATACATACACACAAGCGCGCGCGCGCGCACACACACACACACACACACACACACACTCCCTCCTTGTTTTTATTGACAATGCACCTCCATTACATCTTTAATGTTATTAAACAGCTTTGGTCCGCTGAGGGCTTTTGTCAAACAATCCGCTCGCATGTTTTCGCTACGTACATGTGTTATTTGTATATTCTTCTCTCTCACATTTTCTTTTACAAAATAGCATCTTCTATTTAACAATTTAGATCGTGCCTTAAAATTTCCACCATTCGCTAACTTTACAACGTTTAAACTATCATATTTAATTTCTATAACTTTATTTATTTCTCCAGTTATTCCTTTTGTTTGTCTATTTCGCAAACTACTTCTTCCACACCCTCGGTCATTGCCTCCAATTCTCTCTCAGTGGAAGATAGTGCCACAATACTTTGCTTTCTACTCCTCCACTGTATTAAGGGGGGGGGGGGGCCGAACCTGACCAGGGCATGCCCCGAGTGCCTTGACACAATAATGATCGTCACGCTATGAAAGAACGAACGGCCGCTGGAAGAAGCTAAATAGTAATATTTCTGTCCAGTAGGGGAGCTAGGAACGTTTTCCACAGTTCAGTCACCGACGAGATATATATAAAGACTGCCAGCCCCCGTGTTAAACTGCGAGTCTCAAACTGGGTGCCAGCACAGACGAGGTATGGGAGTAGACCAATCACCATATGGGGTTTCGTGTCTCTCATGTAAACAACTGGTTTTCTTACGCCCTCTACGCTGACGAACGATAAATGTTGGAACTAGATCCACAAAAATGATCAAATCTGGTCAAATACAAATGATTGACGAGTTATGTACATATCTGATGTTATGACTATAGATTAAATCTTCGAATAACTTTTGCCGAGCGCCGAGCTTCAAAGACCCAGCGACGACAGACGACATACATTGTAAGCGGATGGAGAATCGCGCACGTATGAAAGTTTAAACTTTTAGATTTTTCAATATATCGTCATTAAATTGTGACGAGCGAATGGAGGGGATTTTCCTGATGAAAATGAGATCAAATTCGAGTGCAATCGAACAAGTTTCACTGATACGTAATGTTACGATAAAAATTACAATCTCATTAAAGACAGTCCAAATGATGTCGTGTTTGGACTCATTTCGATTGGAACAAGCTCTACAACTCATTCGTCTTAACAATATTGTTCTGATTAAAAACATATAACCATAAATTGCCAATAATGCGCGATTCTCCATCCGTTCACATTGTATACCGTTTGGCAGTCGCTGGGTCTTCGACGTTCAGCGCTCGTCGGTCCTCGTCGGCCTTCGTCGCCGTTTATTCGTCGAGCTGGCAAAAGTTATCCGAAGATTTATTCGAAGCCTTCGAATAAATCTACGGATAAAAATGCTAAATACAGTCCAATTTGTACCGTGTTTAGTGTCATTTTAATCAGAAGAATGCCACGAATTAGTTGGCGCAAGTCCCATAAAAAAATCCTGAAAAACAATGAAGTTTTGCAATTTGATTGGTAGTTGTTTCACACCGATATCTCGCGACTCTACGAGCTGGGAACTTCAAAGACCAGCGACCGACCAACGGCCTACAATGTAAGCAGATGGAGAATCGTGCATTATTGGCAATTTATGCTTTTATGTTTTTAATCAGAATAATATTGTTAATACGAATGAGCTGTGGAGCTTGTCCCGATCAAAATGAGTCCAAACACGACATCATTTGGACTATCTTCAATAAGAATGTAATTTTTATCGTAACATTACGTATCAATAAATTTGTTCGATTACACTCGAATTTGGACTCATTTTCATCAGGAAAAGCCCCTCAATTCACTCGTCGCAATTTTATGGTGGTATATTGAAAAATCTAAAAGTTAAACTTGCATTCGTACGCGATTCTCCATCTGCTTACATTGTATGCCGTTTGTCAGTCGCTGGGTCTTTGAAGTTCGGCTCTCGTCGGACCTCGTTGCTGTTTATTCGAAGCCTTCGAATAAACGATACAGATAAAAGATGAAAAAATTGTTCCAAGTTCGAATAAATCCGCTTCGAATAAAAAAATTATCTTTATTCATCGGATAAATTCTTGTCGAATAAAATTATTTATTCGACAAAGATACTTTTTTTATTCGAACCTTCGAATAACGAATAAAGTTAAAGTATCTTTTATTCGAATCGTTATTTAAATAATTTGTTATCTAAATAGTGCCCAACTATGTCTGGAAGTAGCGCATTCGATTCCCGGTTCGGCGAGGCGCATATTTTGCTATAACTTTTGAACTAAAAAAGATATCAAAGTGAAATTTAAACTGAAAAAATTAAAAAGAATCGGGTTTAATGGTATGTACTGAAATATATTTTGTATTTTTAAATAATTCTTTTTGTTTTTTAAATTTAATTACCCTTAAAAAATGTTCAAAACTAGTTATTATAAATATTCTCGTTCAATCTTTTATCAATCCCAAATAATTAAATTTATTAGAATATATACGCTGCAAATGAAAAGCAATGTCAGAAGTAGATTGAGTAGGTAGCTATTAAATAGTCAAATGAAATTAGTGATATCAACGTCGTATTTTATTAAATTAAATTTAAACTAAGTTCTTACTTTTGGCTAATATTAAACTAATTTAATTTCTTATAATTATGTTATTACACTGTTGTAGTTGTAATTGCACAGGGAAGAAGACTGACGTAGTAGAAAGAACAAGAAAAAAGTGTTTAACGAAAAAAAAAATCATTCCATGCGGGATACGATCCGGGACCAAAATATTCTCAGCCGGAGACGTTACGTTATTATTATTATTATTACATTACGTCTCCTTCGATGCACTCGCGTGTCAGCCGTAATGGAATTAAGAGGAAACAACATTCTTTTGTTTCATTCATCATATGAATCCTCGACATGAGATTTAAAATTATATCAGCAACAGCGCCATTGTAGAATATCGGCAGAGAGGAATGAGAGTGCTCACGCCCGGGGTTTCAGCGTTCCCACTTTCGTAACATCGCCGCTTTAGCATGGCACAGAACCGGTCAGTCTTTCCTGGAACAGAACCGGTCAGTCTTTTAGCATGGCACAGAACCGGTCAGTCTTTAAGAATAAAACTGAACGCACATTATTTTTTTAACCAGGATTAGAACGTACAGCTTAATTGTTTTATATGAAATATGTAACTAACATGTAAATCTTGTGTACAAAATCTCTAATTAATATAAATTAAGAATAATATTAATTGTAATGATACGTATTTTATTTTTTTCCAATTTTGTAGTTGCGAACTCTAGTTGTAAAAAATGGAAAACCCGGAAAAATTCGAACAAATACAGATCTCATATCGAAGTTTAAAAGCGACCAAACTCAATATTAATTTAATAATGAGCTATTGTCATCAACACTATCTTAAATTTTTTCATATATATAGCTACTGTTATTATTAATTAAAAAAAATTTTCTTTCATGAATAAATATTTTTTCCACCTCAGCACCATAAGATTTTTACTAGATGACTTTAAAAACATATTAGAACTATTTTTAAATAATTTTACTCGAAAACATTCTAGTTTACTCTTTATTTCACCGTTCTACTAATTTTTTATGGGCTGCATTGCAGCTCTGTTTAACACCCCTTTACAACCCAATACCATGGTACCATCCATATTCAAGGAAGAACAATTTTTTGCGACGACCATTGAAAAAACAAAAGTGTTTCCTTCATTTCAGTCCTTTAGTGCGTTGGTGACGTAGCACCCAGCACACCTACCTGTGTTCTGTGTCACATCTGGAGTTTTATGGTACGCTAACAATCCCTATTGAGTCGCAAGCCAGACCATACAAACGAATGCATCCACAACTTCCAGAGACCTGCCTCCAAAACTAATTAAAGGAAGGCTAGACATGCAGTGTGTACTAAACTCCTCAAAAGAGGCGGATTCCAGTCGCTCGTGTTACAAACCTCATTCGATACTTCATCGAAAGGGTGATCTTACATATTTCTGTAACAGTTCCAAGTGCATGCACTTTGTTCATGATACACTCTTTGTAATTATTAAATTCAATTAAATATTAAGTAAATCTTTCACGGTGCTAACGGCCCTCGCAGAGATGGGCATTATTTGGGATAAGAAATTATTTAAATGAAAATTTGAATAAAAGATACTTTATCTTTATTTGTTATTTGAAGGTTCGAATAAAAAAAAGCATCTTTATTGGACGAGTATCGGATAAATAATTTTATTCGTCGAGATTTATCCGACGAATAAAGATAATTTCTTCTATTCGAAGCGGATTTATTCGAACTTCGAATAATTTTTTCATCTTTTATCTGTATCTTTTATTCGAAGGCTTCGAATAAATCTTCGAATAACTTTTTCCGAGCGCCGAGCTTCAAAGACCCAGCAATGACGGACGACATACAATGTAAGCGAATGGAGAATCGCGCACGTATGAAAGTTTAAACTTTTAGATTTTTCAATATATCCTCATGAAATTGTGACGAGCGAATGGAGGTGATTTTCCTGATGAAAATGAGGTCAAATTCGAGTGTAATCGAACAAGTTTCACTGATACGTAATGTTACGATAAAAATTACAATCTCATTAAAGACAGTCCAAATGATGTCGTGTTTGCACTTATTTTGATCAGAACAAGCTCTACAACTCATTCGTCTTAACAATATTGTTCTGATTAAAAACATAAAAGCATAAATTGCCAATAATGCTGGATTCTCCATCTGCTTACATTGTAGGCCGTTGGTCGGTCGCTGGTCTTTGAAGTTCCGAGCTCGTAGAGTCGCGAGATACCGGTGTGAAACAACTGCCACTCCAATTGCAAAACTTCTTTATTTCTCATTATTTTTTTATGGGACTTGCACCAACTAATTCGTGGCATTCTTCTGATTAAAATGACACTAAACACGGCACAAATTGGACTGTATTTAGCATTATTATCCGTAGATTTATTCGAAGGCTTCGAATAAATCTTCGGATAACTTTTGCCAGCTCGACGAATAAACGGTGACGACGGCTGACGAGGACCGACGAGCGCTGAACGTCGAAGACCCAGCGACTGCCAAACGGTATACAATGTAAACGGATGGAGAATCGCGCATTATTGGCAATTTATGGTTGTATGTTTTTAATCAGAACAATATTGTTAAGACGAATGAGTTGTAGAGCTTGTTCCAATCGAAATGAGTCCAAACACGACATCATTTGGACTATCTTCAATAAGAATGTAATTCTTATCGTAACATTACATATCAGTGAAACTTGTTCGATTACGCTCGAATTTGACCTCATTTTCATCAGGAAAATCACCTCCATTCGCTCGTCACAATTTCATGAGGATATATTGAAAAATCTAAAAGTTTAAACTTTCATACGTGCGCGATTCTCCATTCGCTTACATTGTATGTCGTCCGTCATTGCTGGGTCTTTGAAGCTCGGCGCTCGGAAAAAGTTATTCGAAGATTTATTCGAAGCCTTCGAATAAAAGATACAGATAAAAGATGAAAAAATTATTCGAAGTTCGAATAAATCCGTTTCGAATAAAAAAAATTATCTTTATTCGTCGGATAAATTCTCGTCGAATAAAATTATTTATCTGATACTCGTCGAATAAAGATACTTTTTTTATTCGAACCTTCGAATAACGAATAAAGATAAAGTATCTTTTATTCGAATCGTTATTTAAATAATTTTTTATCTAAATAATGCACAACTCTGGCCACAGGTGCCTTTTGGAAGGACAGCCCACCTGTTATCTAAACATTCTTTTAAAGTCCTTTTTTACAGTCGCAGGGGGCAGAAACGCTCTGTATTTTGGATTTCAAGTAATTGTAGACACTTGTATGATTCTGTTATATATACTACTTTGACAAAATTAGAAAATAAAAATTATGTGGCGTGTGTAATGTCGTACAAAGCAGTTTCAGATGAATGATAATGTGTTCAGGAACTGTTACAGAAATATGTAAGATCACCCTGTCGATGAAGTATCGAATGCGGTTTATGACACGAGCGACTGGAATCCACCTCTTTTGAGGAGTTTAGTACACACTGCATGTCTAGCCTTCCTTTAATTAGTTTTGGAGGCTGGTCTCTGGAAGTTGTGGATGCATTCGTTTGTATGGTCTGGCTTGCGACTCAATAGGGATTGTTAGCGTACCATAAAACTCCAGATGTGACACAGAACACAGGTAGGTGTGCTGGGCGCTACGTCACTAACGCACTAAAGGACTGAAATGAAGGAAACACTTTTGTTTTTTCAATGGTCGTCGCAAAAAATTGTTCTTCCTTGAATATGGATGGTACCATGGTATTGGGTTGTAAAGGGGCGTTAAACAGAGCTGCAATGCAGTCCATAAAAAATTAGTAGAACGGTGAAATAAAGAGTAAACTAGAATGTTTTCGAGTAAAATTATTTAAAAATAGTTCTAAAATGTTTTTAAAGTCATCTAGTAAAAATCCTATGGTGCTGAGGTGGAAAAAATATTTATTCATGAAAGAAAATTTTTTTTAATTAATAAGAACAGTAGCTATATATATATGAAAAAATTTAAGATAGTGTTGATGACAATAGCTCATTATTAAATTAATATTCAGTTTGGTCGCTTTTAAACTTCGATATGAGATCTGTATTTGTTCGAATTTTTCCGGATTTTCCATTTTTTACAACTAAAGTTTGCAACTACAAACTTGGAAAAAAAATATAAAATACGTATCATTACAATTAATATTATTCTTAATTTATATTAATTAGAGATTTTGTACACAAGATTTACATGTTAGTTACATATTTCATATACAACAATTAAGCAGTACGTTCTAATCCTGGTTATAAAAATAATGTGCGTTCAGTTTTATGCTAAAAGACTGACCGGTTCTGTCCCAGGAAAGACTGACCGGTTCTGTGCCATGCTAAAAGACTGACCGGTTCTGTTCCAGTAAAGACTGACCGGTTCTGTGCCATGCTAAGGCTGAGCAGATGTCAGCACTATATCGGGAACGCCGAAAACCCGGGAGTGAGCACTCTCATTCCTCTCTGATATCGGTTCCACAATATTAGTTCTGGATGATACGGTAGGATGTGACACGGAATGGTACGGAGGCTCTAGAGCCCCCCGAGCGTGAGACAGAAAAATAGATTGGGTGATTGGTCTACTCCTATACCTCGTCTGTGGTGCCAGGTGGGTGCTGGGATCGGTCGGTAACGGCCCCAATGTCGAGATACTCTCGTCGGATGTGGAACTAAGAACGTGGAACAATCACTGATCTCAAATACCAACATCGCTAAACATGCCGCGCTCGCTACCTAAATAGAACATTTGCTCGTGAATTACGGAAGAAACGTTAGTGACATAGGCAATAAATAAACGGATAATGCGTAGAATGAAAATAATTAGTTTGTATAATTTCATTACACTGTTATTGCCTTCTTATTTTCTATATTATTCACCATTGTAATCATTATTTTATAATCGATAGTTTATAGGTGTAATTAATTAATTTGGAACTTATTGCGATATTTATAAAATAATGATTATTCAACAAAATATATTCTGTAATAGTTATAGAATAAAACATAAAGATTAAATACAATATTCAAGAAATGACAAAATTCAATCGTTCTTATTGTGATCCGTAGTAAAAAACAGAAAATTAATTTTTTTACTTATTTAACCGATAATACCACTTCTAAAAGGTAGTAAAGGTAGTAACGAAATAAAAGTGTTATGTAATGAAACTAACTTTCGACGGATCTTATCCATATAAAGCTATTTGGTGGCAGTATTATTGCTATTTGTACAAACACACAGATACACAGATTCTTACATCTTGCAATGCACGTTGTTTTTTCTCCGTCAACCGATTTCGATGAAATTTTCAGTTTGTGTATCACTAACATAGAGGTAGAGATAAAAGTTTTGAAAAGTGTCTGTCATTTTAAGTTTTAATTATAATTGTATTGTTTGCTATTTTTTATACCTTCTAGAATTGTTTCTTTACATTTAATATTCTTTATATTTTATAAGCAATAAACTTTATGTATAATCATTAATTGTATTATTAAATTTAACTTTCTGTGAGTAATTGTCAATACATATACATTAGTAACCACATCTATTTGTCCGCGGCGAAAACCAAGCTGTCGAACTCGAGACGGGAAGGACTCGCCGCGTCTCTTTCTTTTCATATGCTGTCCTTTGCGTACGAAACTTCCGTCGTTCATTACACAAGTAATTATCATCGGAATTATATCATATTTGGTTTCATTTTAATCAGAAAAATGTCACGAATATGTTGGTAAAAGTTAAAAAAAAAAATAACGAAAAATAAAGAAGTTTTGTGATTGGATTAGTAGTGGTCTTCTGGTCTCACACCGATATAGCCGACAATGTGTGGCCCACTCCTCGGGGGCGACGGTTTTCTAGTTTCGCTGTCCGCTTCTCCGTGCAACATTATATCGTAGACGGATATTCTCTCCTTTTGAATGCCAGTCATTTTTGTGTGCTCAGAGTTGGGCATTATTAGATAAAAATTATTTAAATAACGATTCGAATAAAAGATACTTCATCTTTATTCGTTATTCGAAGGTTCGAATAAAAAAGGTATCTTTATTCGACGAGTATCGAATAAATAATTTTATTCGACGAGAATTTATCCGACGAATAAAGATACTTTTTTTTATTCGAAGCGGATTTATTCAAACTACGAGAAATTTTTTCATCCTTCATCTGTATCTTTTATTCGAAGGCTTCGAATAAATGCTCGAATAACTTTTGCCGAGTGCCGAGCTTCAAAGACCCAGCGACGACAGACGACATACAATGTAAGCGGATGGTGAATCGCGCACGTATGAAAGTTTAAACTTTTAGATTTTTCAATATATCCTCATAAAGTTGTGACGAGCGAATGGAGGAGATTTTCCTGATGAAAATGAGATCAAATTCGGGTGTAATCGACCAAGTTTCACTGATACGCAATGTTACGATAAAAATTACAATCTCATTAAAGACAGTCCAAATGATGTCGCGTTTGGACTCATTTTGATCGGGATGAGCTCTACAAATCATTCGTATTAACAATATTGTTCTGATTAAAAACATAAAAGCTTAAATTGCCAATAATGTTGGATTCTCCATCTGCTTACATTGTAGGCTGTTGGTCTGTCTTTATAAAAAAATCTTTATTCGTCGAATGAAATCATTACGTGTGGAATAGAGATAACATAATTATTTTTATTTGATGCGTAACAAATCATTTTTTTATCTTTTATTCGCTGTTTGAAATGTCTATTTCAATAAAAATTTGCCCATCTTTGCTCCTACAATTATATGATTTTATATTATATTAATTCATCCACGTGATTCTCTCTCAAACTCTATACTATTCGGAATAGTACGTTAAATAAACGCTACTCTGGTTTTCAACATATTTCTGTTCCCACAGATCGATTCTTGGAACAATTATCTATAAAAAAAGTGTAAGGAAATAATGCTTGTTCATGAAATATTTTTAAATTACAAATTAAGGTATCTCATATGAAATTTGAAGTAGAAATTGATTTTCCTAAAATTATGCTTTAATCATTTCTTACGTAAAATATTTTTACGAATTTTTCGTCTTTGATATTAGTTTTACTTTTAATATTTTAAATATTAAAAAGCAATACTAAAAAAAATATCTGTTTAATTTGAATACGTTTGTCGGAGAATGTAACATTTGATAATCGATATGGTTCCGTGATGATTCACCTTCTCACCGACGAGAATTTCCTTCGTGGCCGTCTGCACCGACGAGATACCGTCGTTGGCCTTCTGTTTCTTACTCCAGCCAAAATCTATCCTAGAGGGCGGTAGAAAACACCGTGTTTTTCGAGCGACACATTCTCCCGTAAGGCTGGCAGTCTTTATATATATCTCGTCGGTGCCTGTACTATCGATCTGCATTATCGACCGTATTCTATCGCAACGTACAGTGTTTGCCGCGGGGAGACCGTGGCGCTATTAAGCGGAACCGCGAAATGGTGCCTTTTTTCTAGACATTTTACGTCTTAAATAAGTAAGTAATCAATTAAGAATGCATACCACCGTGTTTGTACATGTCTTTGTTACGTCTGTTCAGAGAAATTAAGAGAATCTCTCTGCGGCAGCCATCTTGTGACGTCATACTTTCTTCAGAAAGTGAGTTTTCTGCCAAATATTACAATTTACTCCACGATGAAGTAGAAATTCGCAATTTGGGCTCTGAGCAGACAAAGATTGGACTTGTAGGAAACACAATTGACCACTTTTAAACTGCTCATTGTAAAATTGAAGCGTCAATTCGTCAAGATTTTGACCCTTGCATACGTATATGGATTTCAAACCGTGTCGGCCCTCTTAATCCTGCGTATACCTACGCGTCCGTACCGACGATATGCAACATAGGCCCTCTCCCCTTTTCTACTCCTCAGAGCTGCGGCCAGTAATCAACGTAAACAACGGGTGAATTTGTTAAAAAGGTATTTTCTGTATAGAATATAGAGAGGTCGCGATTTCTGGAATTTTTAATATTCTCGAATCTGTCGAATTCACCAATCACAACTTCTAACTCATATACCGTTCGATGGATTATTAGGGATTATTAGTGTAGGGATGTGAGTGTGACTGAGTCAGGATGTATGGTTGTGAATGCGACTATGTGTGGTGCGAGACGCTGAGCCACGTCGATAGCGTTTTGCTTTTCGAAGGAACGTTTTTGTTCTTCGTAACGTTTTTGTTCTTCATAATGTGTTTGTTCTTCGTAACGTTTTTGTCCTTCGTACCGGAGCAGGTTCAGTTGAGCGAGAGTCGCGAGCGAGTTAGTTGTCGAGACAGCGAATATCGAATTGTAGCTTGAGAACAGAGACGTCGACCTAAAATAAAGTATTTAGTGAAACCGGTGTCAATCATTTCACCCGATACGTCACACCCGAGACGTAGGAGTTCAACATATGATGACTGTCTCCAATCCCAAGAAGCGAAAATGTTTTATTAAATCTAATAAATCTAAATTCTTTTCCGTTCCTAATTCCCCTGCTTCTTAATACACCACAACAATCCATTTCTACAATTTTAATCAATTCACGTTTAGAAACAGTCGTCCCTATTACGTTAAAGAAGGTGTAGTGTGGTCTCGACAACTGAATTCTGACAGTATATTGTTAATTCCAAACACTATTTTTCAAGTGAACAATCAAAATCGAGCAACTCTTACAATTGTCAATACATCAATCAAAGCCAAAACAATTCAGATCCCCGAATTATATGTCGAACCTCTTCCAATTCAATCACATGTACATATACAGTTTAGCCGCAAATCAATAAAATAATAATGTCACGGAAAGATTACGCGTATTAGTATAGTATAGTATAGATTACCCGGTGTTAGTTAGGTGGGGTCTCACAGACCCCAGGGATTTTAGATTGATTGTAACATTGTAACAACGCGTGACAGCAAGTCGGACCTGAGAGTACCTTTCCCTTCCGTAATCTGCTACTCGACGTTATTGACGACAGGCTGTTCCGCACAAGCACATTTAGTGTGCATACGTGTAAAGTGTGTTGGGGTCCTCCAGACCCCACCTTTCCAAAAGTGTGATTATATTTACTGTACAACAGTTTTAGAATCGTCGCTCATAGAGTGCGAATCGGTTGTCGCTTCGGGCACCGTCATTGATCGTCGACGACCTCCGCCGCGACTTTCGATTGTTATTTACGAGTGCATCGGCAGAACGCAGGACTCTGCGCGTCTTCTCGTTTTGTGAGTCAACGCGAACGGACACGCGGAGCTTCTGGTCATACACCAAGTGTTGAATAAAACGTATATTTGAATCAGTGGAAGTCAATTATTTCTACGCCACGTGGAAACATCGAGTCGACAGGTTTCATACGTGAGGGCAAACCAATCCAGCCTACAATTTTATACATTTACTTCCGAAACGTAAGTCGTTTTCATGTATATTCTACTGAAACATTATCGCTAGTGTTGTGCCTCCTATATTTTTGCAAAAACAACTATAACCAAATACGCTTGCGTAAATATTTAGAGGTCATTTTGAGAATAGTATCTTATTGAGTGGCGAGCAAGAAGAAGAAAGAATACGTCAACTTATAGATGACGCTGTGACAGACGAGGAGCCACTTAGCGCAGATGATGATAGTGATATCGATTTAGAATTAGCCAGTAACCATGAGTCTGATACAGAACAAGACTGTGAGGAAGAATCTGAAGAAGAAGAATCCATAGAGGGCGCCTTTTACTTGGCGAAGGGTAAGCAAACAAGATGGCAAAAACACAAGTTAGGATCTCGAATAAGAACTCGAGCGCATAACATAATTAGTCAAGTCCGGGGTGTCCTGGGCAACGCAAAAAATGCAAAATCAGTTTTAGATTGCTGTTAGTTAGAAGCGTTTCGGGGACGATGAAGTTTCCGGCAGTACATTCCAAGCAAACCGGCAAAATATGGCCTTAATGTACTTGCTTCGGTTGATGCCGAGTCCTTTCATACTTCTAAATTGGAAGTTTATGGCGGCGCACAACCTGAAGGCCCATACAAAGTTTCAAACACACCTTCTGCAGTTGTATTCAGGATGATTGCACCTATATCTGGAGCAAGTCGCAATGTGACATTAGATAATTGGTTTACAAGTTACTCATTGGCTAAATCCTTGTTACGAGATCATAAGCTAACTATGGTGGGAACAATAAGGAAAAATAAAAGAGAACTGCCACATGAGTTCATCAATACAAAGCAACGAAGCTCATTGACTACCATTTTTGGTTTTCAACCCAATATCACCATAGCTTCAGTTGTGCCAAAGAAAAACAAAAATGTTGTCATGATTTTCACATTACATTATAACGATAATATAGATGAGAAAACATCTAAGCCGGAAATCATTCTGTTTTACAACCAAACTAAAGGTCGTCGCTGGCCTTTGACTTTATTGTTTTCCTTATTGAATGTTGGAGCTATCAATTCATACATAATATACAAAAATAATAATAGCATAGTCTGTGAGACTCCACCTTACCACTTGCGATACATTTTCCCACCTTACCAAAGCCGGGTTAAATGAAGAAAATCTTAGACTTGACCATTTAAATACAGAAGAACGAAACGCGATCTCTCAAATTTGCAAAGAATTTAACGACATATTTCATCAACCGACTGACAGGCCGAAGGTAAAAAATCTAATGGCCAATACATGCCATAACAAAAACTGCTAAGACGAGTAACAGCTTTCTCAAAAACAGCTGTGGGACAACGGGTTCCATAAACTCGCTCGACCATTTGCACGCCAAGTGTTGCTAATTGTACGTGCCAATGGCCGCTACATATGCATTAATAATATACAGAGATAGGCTAATCTGTCAAAAAAAAAAACTGTGCCGGCAGGCATTTGGCCTTGACTGTCACGCTATGTTACGCTGTGCCTTTTTTTCTAGACATTTTACGTCTTAAATAAGTAAGTAATCAATTAAAAATGAATACCACCGTGTTTGCACATGTCTTTGCTACGTCTGTCCAGAGCCTTTTTTTCGATACGAACACTAAATCTCTCGAAATTAAGAGAATCTCTCTGCGGCAGCCATCTTGTGACGTCATACTTACCTCAGAAAGCGAGTTTTCTGCCGAATATTACAAATTACTCCAGAATGAGGTAGAAATTCGCAATTTGGGCTCTGGACAGACGTAGATTGGACTTTTAGGAAACATACATAAGTGACCACTGTTCATTGCAATATTGAAGCGTCAATTTGTCAAGATTTTGACTCTTGCAAGTTCATGTACGTATATTGCAGAGAAATTCTTTTAATTTCGAGAGATTTAGTGTTCGTATCGAAAAAAAGGCTCTGGACAGACGTAGCAATGACATGTACAAACACGGTGGTATGCATTTTTAATTGATTACTTACTTATTTAAGACGCAAAATGTGTAGAAAAAAAGGCGCAGCGTAACATAGCGCGACAGTCACGCCAATTCTCGAACGGTCCTCGAACGGTCAGTAGGGAAAACTCAATGTGGAATAGTTAAAATTTTTTTTGTGGAACTACGTCGCGTCTACGAGATATCGGTAAAAAAGAATATATGCAATGCCGACTTGAGTAGTAGCAGAAGAGAGAAACGAAAATTGAGAGAGAAAGCTTGCGACTAGACATGGATGCCACATATCATCCTTCGCCTCACTGTTGCCATGTCGTCAAACCCGTAAATGTACAAGCGTTTCGTGAAACTGATTCCTGCCTCATGAGCCCAATTCAGCCGACCAACACATGGTAACACATACATTGCCACGGGCGCGTAGATATACGCAGGACATGTTGTCACATTACCTCTGCAGTTTTTCGGTAATATCTCTGAAATGAAACTCGAATGGCGGTCACGTGTATGCAAAAGCTAAGGAAATCATTTGATTTATATTAAATTGAATCAGCTTATTCTTAACATCATAATAATTTTATACATATTACCAGGACTCCTTGAAAATGAGCCGGAATTTACTTCCGTCAGAAAGAAAATTATATTCAAATCTCATTTAAATGAAATTTAAAGCAACTCTTTTTATGCCATGAAGCGCATAAATGTAATAATATATTTATATTATTATATATATATATGTATATTTATATATGTCTCATATTACGATATTATAAATTGTATATATATATAAACGTAGATATCGTCTATGTTATGCGGTATTTGTTCTAGACTACAAAAATTCTAGACTACAATACATGTCTGTACAGAGCCCAAATTTCGAATTCCTACCTCATCGGGGAGTAATTAACAATATTCGGCAGCATGCCGCCGGTCGCGAGGCGTACGAAACAAGCCTGACGTTACGAGCCGCGTAGCGGCAAGTGCAAGGGTCAGAAACCTTTTCAAACTATCGCTTCAATATAGCAATGAGCAGTTTATAAATGGCTAATTGTCATTCCCGAAGGTTCAATACATGGCTGTACAGAGCCCAAATTTCGAATTTCCACCTCATCGGGGAGTAATTAACAATATTCGGCAGCATGCCGCCGGTCGCGAGGCGTACGAAACAAGCCTGACGTTACGAGCCGCGTAGCGGCAAGTGCAAGGGTCAGAAACCTTTTCAAACTATCGCTTCAATATAGCAATGAGCAGTTTATAAATGGCTAATTGTCATACCCAAAGGTTCAATACATGTCTGTACAGAGCCCAAATTTCGAATTTCCACCTCATCGGGGAGTAATTAACAATATTCGGCAGCATGCCGCCGGTCGCGAGGCGTACGAAACAAGCCTGACGTTACGAGCCGCGTAGCGGCAAGTGCAAGGGTCAGAAACCTTTTCAAACTATCGCTTCAATATAGCAATGAGCAGTTTATAAATGGCTAATTGTCATTCCCAAAGGTTCAATACATGTCTGTACAGAGCCCAAATTTCGAATTTCCACCTCATCGGGGAGTAATTAACAATATTCGGCAGCATGCCGCCGGTCGCGAGGCGTACGAAACAAGCCTGACGTTACGAGCCGCGTAGCGGCAAGTGCAAGGGTCAGAAACCTTTTCAAACTATCGCTTCAATATAGCAATGAGCAGTTTATAAATGGCTAATTGTCATTCCCAAAGGTTCAATACATGTCTGTACAGAGCCCAAATTTCGAATTTCCACCTCATCGGGGAGTAATTAACAATATTCGGCAGCATGTCGCCGGTCGCGAGGCGTACGAAACAAGCCTGACGTTACGAGCCGCGTAGCGGCAAGTGCAAGGGTCAGAAACCTTTTCAAACTATCGCTTCAATATAGCAATGAGCAGTTTATAAATGGCTAATTGTCATTCCCGAAGGTTCAATACATGTCTGTACAGAGCCCAAATTTCGAATTCCTACCTCATCGGGGAGTAATTAACAATATTCGGCAGCATGCCGCCGGTCGCGAGGCGTACGAAACAAGCCTGACGTTACGAGCCGCGTAGCGGCAAGTGCAAGGGTCAGAAACCTTTTCAAACTATCGCTTCAATATAGCAATGAGCAGTTTATAAATGGCTAATTGTCATTCCCAAAGGTTCAATACATGTCTGTACAGAGCCCAAATTTCGAATTTCCACCTCATCGGGGAGTAATTAACAATATTCGGCAGCATGCCGCCGGTCGCGAGGCGTACGAAACAAGCCTGACGTTACGAGCCGCGTAGCGGCAAGTGCAAGGGTCAGAAACCTTTTCAAACTATCGCTTCAATATAGCAATGAGCAGTTTATAAATGGCTAATTGTCATTCCCAAAGGTTCAATACATGTCTGTACAGAGCCCAAATTTCGAATTTCCACCTCATCGGGGAGTAATTAACAATATTCGGCAGCATGCCGCCGGTCGCGAGGCGTACGAAACAAGCCTGACGTTACGAGCCGCGTAGCGGCAAGTGCAAGGGTCAGAAACCTTTTCAAACTATCGCTTCAATATAGCAATGAGCAGTTTATAAATGGCTAATTGTCATACCCAAAGGTTCAATACATGTCTGTACAGAGCCCAAATTTCGAATTTCCACCTCATCGGGGAGTAATTAACAATATTCGGCAGCATGCCGCCGGTCGCGAGGCGTACGAAACAAGCCTGACGTTACGAGCCGCGTAGCGGCAAGTGCAAGGGTCAGAAACCTTTTCAAACTATCGCTTCAATATAGCAATGAGCAGTTTATAAATGGCTAATTGTCATACCCAAAGGTTCAATACATGTCTGTACAGAGCCCAAATTTCGAATTTCCACCTCATCGGGGAGTAATTAACAATATTCGGCAGCATGCCGCCGGTCGCGAGGCGTACGAAACAAGCCTGACGTTACGAGCCGCGTAGCGGCAAGTGCAAGGGTCAGAAACCTTTTCAAACTATCGCTTCAATATAGCAATGAGCAGTTTATAAATGGCTAATTGTCATACCCAAAGGTTCAATACATGTCTGTACAGAGCCCAAATTTCGAATTTCCACCTCATCGGGGAGTAATTAACAATATTCGGCAGCATGCCGCCGGTCGCGAGGCGTACGAAACAAGCCTGACGTTACGAGCCGCGTAGCGGCAAGTGCAAGGGTCAGAAACCTTTTCAAACTATCGCTTCAATATAGCAATGAGCAGTTTATAAATGGCTAATTGTCATACCCAAAGGTTCAATACATGTCTGTACAGAGCCCAAATTTCGAATTTCCACCTCATCGGGGAGTAATTAACAATATTCGGCAGCATGCCGCCGGTCGCGAGGCGTACGAAACAAGCCTGACGTTACGAGCCGCGTAGCGGCAAGTGCAAGGGTCAGAAACCTTTTCAAACTATCGCTTCAATATAGCAATGAGCAGTTTATAAATGGCTAATTGTCATTCCCAAAGGTTCAATACATGTCTGTACAGAGCCCAAATTTCGAATTTCCACCTCATCGGGGAGTAATTAACAATATTCGGCAGCATGTCGCCGGTCGCGAGGCGTACGAAACAAGCCTGACGTTACGAGCCGCGTAGCGGCAAGTGCAAGGGTCAGAAACCTTTTCAAACTATCGCTTCAATATAGCAATGAGCAGTTTATAAATGGCTAATTGTCATTCCCGAAGGTTCAATACATGTCTGTACAGAGCCCAAATTTCGAATTCCTACCTCATCGGGGAGTAATTAACAATA
This sequence comes from Halictus rubicundus, assembly GCF_050948215.1. Classification (NCBI taxonomy): domain Eukaryota; kingdom Metazoa; phylum Arthropoda; class Insecta; order Hymenoptera; family Halictidae; genus Halictus; species Halictus rubicundus. The sequence goes on along the minus strand of NC_135150.1, from coordinate 4,328,761 downwards.
TTCGGCAGCATGCCGCCGGTCGCGAGGCGTACGAAACAAGCCTGACGTTACGAGCCGCGTAGCGGCAAGTGCAAGGGTCAGAAACCTTTTCAAACTATCGCTTCAATATAGCAATGAGCAGTTTATAAATGGCTAATTGTCATTCCCAAAGGTTCAATACATGTCTGTACAGAGCCCAAATTTCGAATTTCCACCTCATCGGGGAGTAATTAACAATATTCGGCAGCATGTCGCCGGTCGCGAGGCGTACGAAACAAGCCTGACGTTACGAGCCGCGTAGCGGCAAGTGCAAGGGTCAGAAACCTTTTCAAACTATCGCTTCAATATAGCAATGAGCAGTTTATAAATGGCTAATTGTCATTCCCGAAGGTTCAATACATGTCTGTACAGAGCCCAAATTTCGAATTCCTACCTCATCGGGGAGTAATTAACAATATTCGGCAGCATGCCGCCGGTCGCGAGGCGTACGAAACAAGCCTGACGTTACGAGCCGCGTAGCGGCAAGTGCAAGGGTCAGAAACCTTTTCAAACTATCGCTTCAATATAGCAATGAGCAGTTTATAAATGGCTAATTGTCATTCCCAAAGGTTCAATACATGTCTGTACAGAGCCCAAATTTCGAATTTCCACCTCATCGGGGAGTAATTAACAATATTCGGCAGCATGCCGCCGGTCGCGAGGCGTACGAAACAAGCCTGACGTTACGAGCCGCGTAGCGGCAAGTGCAAGGGTCAGAAACCTTTTCAAACTATCGCTTCAATATAGCAATGAGCAGTTTATAAATGGCTAATTGTCATTCCCGAAGGTTCAATACATGTCTGTACAGAGCCCAAATTTCGAATTCCTACCTCATCGGGGAGTAATTAACAATATTCGGCAGCATGCCGCCGGTCGCGAGGCGTACGAAACAAGCCTGACGTTACGAGCCGCGTAGCGGCAAGTGCAAGGGTCAGAAACCTTTTCAAACTATCGCTTCAATATAGCAATGAGCAGTTTATAAATGGCTAATTGTCATTCCCAAAGGTTCAATACATGTCTGTACAGAGCCCAAATTTCGAATTTCCACCTCATCGGGGAGTAATTAACAATATTCGGCAGCATGCCGCCGGTCGCGAGGCGTACGAAACAAGCCTGACGTTACGAGCCGCGTAGCGGCAAGTGCAAGGGTCAGAAACCTTTTCAAACTATCGCTTCAATATAGCAATGAGCAGTTTATAAATGGCTAATTGTCATTCCCAAAGGTTCAATACATGTCTGTACAGAGCCCAAATTTCGAATTTCCACCTCATCGGGGAGTAATTAACAATATTCAGCAGCATGCCGCCGGTCGCGAGGCGTACGAAACAAGCCTGACGTTACGAGCCGCGTAGCGGCAAGTGCAAGGGTCAGAAACCTTTTCAAACTATCGCTTCAATATAGCAATGAGCAGTTTATAAATGGCTAATTGTCATACCCAAAGGTTCAATACATGTCTGTACAGAGCCCAAATTTCGAATTTCCACCTCATCGGGGAGTAATTAACAATATTCGGCAGCATGCCGCCGGTCGCGAGGCGTACGAAACAAGCCTGACGTTACGAGCCGCGTAGCGGCAAGTGCAAGGGTCAGAAACCTTTTCAAACTATCGCTTCAATATAGCAATGAGCAGTTTATAAATGGCTAATTGTCATTCCCAAAGGTTCAATACATGTCTGTACAGAGCCCAAATTTCGAATTTCCACCTCATCGGGGAGTAATTAACAATATTCGGCAGCATGCCGCCGGTCGCGAGGCGTACGAAACAAGCCTGACGTTACGAGCCGCGTAGCGGCAAGTGCAAGGGTCAGAAACCTTTTCAAACTATCGCTTCAATATAGCAATGAGCAGTTTATAAATGGCTAATTGTCATTCCCAAAGGTTCAATACATGTCTGTACAGAGCCCAAATTTCGAATTTCCACCTCATCGGGGAGTAATTAACAATATTCGGCAGCATGCCGCCGGTCGCGAGGCGTACGAAACAAGCCTGACGTTACGAGCCGCGTAGCGGCAAGTGCAAGGGTCAGAAACCTTTTCAAACTATCGCTTCAATATAGCAATGAGCAGTTTATAAATGGCTAATTGTCATTCCCAAAGGTTCAATACATGTCTGTACAGAGCCCAAATTTCGAATTTCCACCTCATCGGGGAGTAATTAACAATATTCGGCAGCATGCCGCCGGTCGCGAGGCGTACGAAACAAGCCTGACGTTACGAGCCGCGTAGCGGCAAGTGCAAGGGTCAGAAACCTTTTCAAACTATCGCTTCAATATAGCAATGAGCAGTTTATAAATGGCTAATTGTCATTCCCAAAGGTTCAATACATGTCTGTACAGAGCCCAAATTTCGAATTTCCACCTCATCGGGGAGTAATTAACAATATTCGGCAGCATGCCGCCGGTCGCGAGGCGTACGAAACAAGCCTGACGTTACGAGCCGCGTAGCGGCAAGTGCAAGGGTCAGAAACCTTTTCAAACTATCGCTTCAATATAGCAATGAGCAGTTTATAAATGGCTAATTGTCATTCCCGAAGGTTCAATACATGTCTGTACAGAGCCCAAATTTCGAATTTCCACCTCATCGGGGAGTAATTAACAATATTCGGCAGCATGCCGCCGGTCGCGAGGCGTACGAAACAAGCCTGACGTTACGAGCCGCGTAGCGGCAAGTGCAAGGGTCAGAAACCTTTTCAAACTATCGCTTCAATATAGCAATGAGCAGTTTATAAATGGCTAATTGTCATTCCCAAAGGTTCAATACATGTCTGTACAGAGCCCAAATTTCGAATTTCCACCTCATCGGGGAGTAATTAACAATATTCGGCAGCATGCCGCCGGTCGCGAGGCGTACGAAACAAGCCTGACGTTACGAGCCGCGTAGCGGCAAGTGCAAGGGTCAGAAACCTTTTCAAACTATCGCTTCAATATAGCAATGAGCAGTTTATAAATGGCTAATTGTCATTCCCAAAGGTTCAATACATGTCTGTACAGAGCCCAAATTTCGAATTTCCACCTCATCGGGGAGTAATTAACAATATTCGGCAGCATGCCGCCGGTCGCGAGGCGTACGAAACAAGCCTGACGTTACGAGCCGCGTAGCGGCAAGTGCAAGGGTCAGAAACCTTTTCAAACTATCGCTTCAATATAGCAATGAGCAGTTTATAAATGGCTAATTGTCATTCCCAAAGGTTCAATACATGTCTGTACAGAGCCCAAATTTCGAATTTCCACCTCATCGGGGAGTAATTAACAATATTCGGCAGCATGCCGCCGGTCGCGAGGCGTACGAAACAAGCCTGACGTTACGAGCCGCGTAGCGGCAAGTGCAAGGGTCAGAAACCTTTTCAAACTATCGCTTCAATATAGCAATGAGCAGTTTATAAATGGCTAATTGTCATTCCCAAAGGTTCAATACATGTCTGTACAGAGCCCAAATTTCGAATTTCCACCTCATCGGGGAGTAATTAACAATATTCGGCAGCATGCCGCCGGTCGCGAGGCGTACGAAACAAGCCTGACGTTACGAGCCGCGTAGCGGCAAGTGCAAGGGTCAGAAACCTTTTCAAACTATCGCTTCAATATAGCAATGAGCAGTTTATAAATGGCTAATTGTCATTCCCAAAGGTTCAATACATGTCTGTACAGAGCCCAAATTTCGAATTTCCACCTCATCGGGGAGTAATTAACAATATTCGGCAGCATGCCGCCGGTCGCGAGGCGTACGAAACAAGCCTGACGTTACGAGCCGCGTAGCGGCAAGTGCAAGGGTCAGAAACCTTTTCAAACTATCGCTTCAATATAGCAATGAGCAGTTTATAAATGGCTAATTGTCATTCCCAAAGGTTCAATACATGTCTGTACAGAGCCCAAATTTCGAATTTCCACCTCATCGGGGAGTAATTAACAATATTCGGCAGCATGCCGCCGGTCGCGAGGCGTACGAAACAAGCCTGACGTTACGAGCCGCGTAGCGGCAAGTGCAAGGGTCAGAAACCTTTTCAAACTATCGCTTCAATATAGCAATGAGCAGTTTATAAATGGCTAATTGTCATTCCCAAAGGTTCAATACATGTCTGTACAGAGCCCAAATTTCGAATTTCCACCTCATCGGGGAGTAATTAACAATATTCGGCAGCATGCCGCCGGTCGCGAGGCGTACGAAACAAGCCTGACGTTACGAGCCGCGTAGCGGCAAGTGCAAGGGTCAGAAACCTTTTCAAACTATCGCTTCAATATAGCAATGAGCAGTTTATAAATGGCTAATTGTCATTCCCGAAGGTTCAATACATGTCTGTACAGAGCCCAAATTTCGAATTTCCACCTCATCGGGGAGTAATTAACAATATTCGGCAGCATGCCGCCGGTCGCGAGGCGTACGAAACAAGCCTGACGTTACGAGCCGCGTAGCGGCAAGTGCAAGGGTCAGAAACCTTTTCAAACTATCGCTTCAATATAGCAATGAGCAGTTTATAAATGGCTAATTGTCATTCCCAAAGGTTCAATACATGTCTGTACAGAGCCCAAATTTCGAATTTCCACCTCATCGGGGAGTAATTAACAATATTCGGCAGCATGCCGCCGGTCGCGAGGCGTACGAAACAAGCCTGACGTTACGAGCCGCGTAGCGGCAAGTGCAAGGGTCAGAAACCTTTTCAAACTATCGCTTCAATATAGCAATGAGCAGTTTATAAATGGCTAATTGTCATTCCCAAAGGTTCAATACATGTCTGTACAGAGCCCAAATTTCGAATTTCCACCTCATCGGGGAGTAATTAACAATATTCGGCAGCATGCCGCCGGTCGCGAGGCGTACGAAACAAGCCTGACGTTACGAGCCGCGTAGCGGCAAGTGCAAGGGTCAGAAACCTTTTCAAACTATCGCTTCAATATAGCAATGAGCAGTTTATAAATGGCTAATTGTCATTCCCAAAGGTTCAATACATGTCTGTACAGAGCCCAAATTTCGAATTTCCACCTCATCGGGGAGTAATTAACAATATTCGGCAGCATGCCGCCGGTCGCGAGGCGTACGAAACAAGCCTGACGTTACGAGCCGCGTAGCGGCAAGTGCAAGGGTCAGAAACCTTTTCAAACTATCGCTTCAATATAGCAATGAGCAGTTTATAAATGGCTAATTGTCATTCCCGAAGTTTCAATACATGTCTGTACAGAGCCCAAATTTCGAATTTCCACCTCATCGGGGAGTAATTAACAATATTCGGCAGCATGCCGCCGGTCGCGAGGCGTACGAAACAAGCCTGACGTTACGAGCCGCGTAGCGGCAAGTGCAAGGGTCAGAAACCTTTTCAAACTATCGCTTCAATATAGCAATGAGCAGTTTATAAATGGCTAATTGTCATTCCCAAAGGTTCAATACATGTCTGTACAGAGCCCAAATTTCGAATTTCCACCTCATCGGGGAGTAATTAACAATATTCGGCAGCATGCCGCCGGTCGCGAGGCGTACGAAACAAGCCTGACGTTACGAGCCGCGTAGCGGCAAGTGCAAGGGTCAGAAACCTTTTCAAACTATCGCTTCAATATAGCAATGAGCAGTTTATAAATGGCTAATTGTCATTCCCAAAGGTTCAATACATGTCTGTACAGAGCCCAAATTTCGAATTTCCACCTCATCGGGGAGTAATTAACAATATTCGGCAGCATGCCGCCGGTCGCGAGGCGTACGAAACAAGCCTGACGTTACGAGCCGCGTAGCGGCAAGTGCAAGGGTCAGAAACCTTTTCAAACTATCGCTTCAATATAGCAATGAGCAGTTTATAAATGGCTAATTGTCATTCCCGAAGGTTCAATACATGTCTGTACAGAGCCCAAATTTCGAATTTCCACCTCATCGGGGAGTAATTAACAATATTCGGCAGCATGCCGCCGGTCGCGAGGCGTACGAAACAAGCCTGACGTTACGAGCCGCGTAGCGGCAAGTGCAAGGGTCAGAAACCTTTTCAAACTATCGCTTCAATATAGCAATGAGCAGTTTATAAATGGCTAATTGTCATTCCCAAAGGTTCAATACATGTCTGTACAGAGCCCAAATTTCGAATTTCCACCTCATCGGGGAGTAATTAACAATATTCGGCAGCATGCCGCCGGTCGCGAGGCGTACGAAACAAGCCTGACGTTACGAGCCGCGTAGCGGCAAGTGCAAGGGTCAGAAACCTTTTCAAACTATCGCTTCAATATAGCAATGAGCAGTTTATAAATGGCTAATTGTCATTCCCAAAGGTTCAATACATGTCTGTACAGAGCCCAAATTTCGAATTTCCACCTCATCGGGGAGTAATTAACAATATTCGGCAGCATGCCGCCGGTCGCGAGGCGTACGAAACAAGCCTGACGTTACGAGCCGCGTAGCGGCAAGTGCAAGGGTCAGAAACCTTTTCAAACTATCGCTTCAATATAGCAATGAGCAGTTTATAAATGGCTAATTGTCATTCCCAAAGGTTCAATACATGTCTGTACAGAGCCCAAATTTCGAATTTCCACCTCATCGGGGAGTAATTAACAATATTCGGCAGCATGCCGCCGGTCGCGAGGCGTACGAAACAAGCCTGACGTTACGAGCCGCGTAGCGGCAAGTGCAAGGGTCAGAAACCTTTTCAAACTATCGCTTCAATATAGCAATGAGCAGTTTATAAATGGCTAATTGTCATTCCCAAAGGTTCAATACATGTCTGTACAGAGCCCAAATTTCGAATTTCCACCTCATCGGGGAGTAATTAACAATATTCGGCAGCATGCCGCCGGTCGCGAGGCGTACGAAACAAGCCTGACGTTACGAGCCGCGTAGCGGCAAGTGCAAGGGTCAGAAACCTTTTCAAACTATCGCTTCAATATAGCAATGAGCAGTTTATAAATGGCTAATTGTCATTCCCAAAGGTTCAATACATGTCTGTACAGAGCCCAAATTTCGAATTTCCACCTCATCGGGGAGTAATTAACAATATTCGGCAGCATGCCGCCGGTCGCGAGGCGTACGAAACAAGCCTGACGTTACGAGCCGCGTAGCGGCAAGTGCAAGGGTCAGAAACCTTTTCAAACTATCGCTTCAATATAGCAATGAGCAGTTTATAAATGGCTAATTGTCATTCCCAAAGGTTCAATACATGTCTGTACAGAGCCCAAATTTCGAATTTCCACCTCATCGGGGAGTAATTAACAATATTCGGCAGCATGCCGCCGGTCGCGAGGCGTACGAAACAAGCCTGACGTTACGAGCCGCGTAGCGGCAAGTGCAAGGGTCAGAAACCTTTTCAAACTATCGCTTCAATATAGCAATGAGCAGTTTATAAATGGCTAATTGTCATTCCCAAAGGTTCAATACATGTCTGTACAGAGCCCAAATTTCGAATTTCCACCTCATCGGGGAGTAATTAACAATATTCGGCAGCATGCCGCCGGTCGCGAGGCGTACGAAACAAGCCTGACGTTACGAGCCGCGTAGCGGCAAGTGCAAGGGTCAGAAACCTTTTCAAACTATCGCTTCAATATAGCAATGAGCAGTTTATAAATGGCTAATTGTCATTCCCAAAGGTTCAATACATGTCTGTACAGAGCCCAAATTTCGAATTTCCACCTCATCGGGGAGTAATTAACAATATTCGGCAGCATGCCGCCGGTCGCGAGGCGTACGAAACAAGCCTGACGTTACGAGCCGCGTAGCGGCAAGTGCAAGGGTCAGAAACCTTTTCAAACTATCGCTTCAATATAGCAATGAGCAGTTTATAAATGGCTAATTGTCATTCCCAAAGGTTCAATACATGTCTGTACAGAGCCCAAATTTCGAATTTCCACCTCATCGGGGAGTAATTAACAATATTCGGCAGCATGCCGCCGGTCGCGAGGCGTACGAAACAAGCCTGACGTTACGAGCCGCGTAGCGGCAAGTGCAAGGGTCAGAAACCTTTTCAAACTATCGCTTCAATATAGCAATGAGCAGTTTATAAATGGCTAATTGTCATTCCCGAAGGTTCAATACATGTCTGTACAGAGCCCAAATTTCGAATTCCTACCTCATCGGGGAGTAATTAACAATATTCGGCAGCATGCCGCCGGTCGCGAGGCGTACGAAACAAGCCTGACGTTACGAGCCGCGTAGCGGCAAGTGCAAGGGTCAGAAACCTTTTCAAACTATCGCTTCAATATAGCAATGAGCAGTTTATAAATGGCTAATTGTCATTCCCAAAGGTTCAATACATGTCTGTACAGAGCCCAAATTTCGAATTTCTACCTCATCGGGGAGTAATTAACAATATTCGGCAGCATACATATCGTACATACGTAAACCTGTACTATCGATCTGCATTATCGACCGTATTCTATCGCAACGTACAGTGTTTGTCGCGGAGAGACCGTGGCGCTAGTAACCGGAACCGCAAAATTGTGCCTTTTTTTCTAGTCATTTTACGTCTTAAATAAGTAAGTAATCAATTAAAAATGCATACCACCGTGTTTGTACATGTCTTCGCTATGTCTGTATAGAGCCCTTTTTTCGATACGAACACTAAATCTCGCGAAATTAGGAGAATCTCTCAGCGGCAGCCATCTTGTGACGTCATACTTGCTTCAGAATTCGAATTTTCTGCCGAATATTGTTAATTACTCCCCGATGAGGTAGAAATTCGAAATTTGGGCTCTATACAGACATAAATTGGACTTTTAGCAAACACAAGTGACCACTTTTAAACTGCTCATTGCAATATTGAAGCGATAGTTTGAAAAGGTTTTGACCCATGCATAAGCATATGGATTTCAAACCCTGCCGGCCCCCTTAAGTACAGACGTGGTATGGGAGTAGACCAATCACCATATGGGGTTTCGTTTCCCACACGTAGACACCTGGTTTTCTTACGCCCTCTACGACGACGAACGATTAATGTTGGAACTAGATCCACATAAATAATCAAATCTGGTCAAATATAAATGATTGACGAGTTATGAATGTGATGTTATAGCGGTCAAAAACAACGAGGCGAAAAAAAGAACCGACGCCGCGAAAAATCACCGAAAGCCAATGACACATCCTTAGGGTATCGAACCTAAGTCCGGGAAGAGGAAGGCCCCTCGTCTCCCCCCGCTTCTCCGCGAGTGAATATACAGGGTGTCCCACATAAATGGGAACACCTAAATATCTTTTGTATTTACAGTCCTATCAGAAAACTTCAGAGGACAAAGTGACACTATTGCAGGGAGCAATATAATGGTGAAGAAAAAATTTTTTTATGTCGTGTTTTTTAATGAAATTTCAAGGTCATCGATGTTTTTTTAAATGGAATAGTATATTTTTTTACGATAGCATGATAGACAATAAAAACCTGAATTTAGTGGATACCACCTTTTTGACCTTGAAATTACCTTGAGCAAGAATAATCATGTTGAAGCGGATGAAATGTGGAAGTTTAAAACTTACGTGTTTCAGCAAAGATTGCGCGTTGTTTACGTCAGGTTGACCTTTACATATCATAATAAATGTTCGAAATGTTGACCATCCTCATTAATACAATGTTGCAATCTTTTAATAAATGATCTGTAGGCATTGTCGATTTCCTGAGACGTAATTGAAGCACATGCTGCAGTAATCCCGAAAGGCCCGCAAATCCTGGCGTAAAAATGCAGCATACTTTATACCAGTAAGAGTTCCTTGTATAAAGTACGGGCCTATTATTTTACTGCATAAAATTTCGCACAATATGTTAACGATCCACGGTCTTTGCTTTTCTACTTCTCTTAACCATCGTGGATTCTCTGCTGACCAGAAGTGCATATTGTGCAAATTTACTTGCCCATGATTGGTAAAAGATGCCTCATCCGTAAAAAGAACTTTGTGAAAGAAAGTATTGTTCACTTCTAATTGATATTGTGCCCACTGGCAGAACCGGACACGATTAATATAGTCGGTGGCAGACAATTCCTGATGTAAACTCAAGTGATATGGGTGAAACTTTTCTATTTGCAGTATTCGTGAAATACTACTTCTGCTAATACCGGACTCTTGTTCGAGTTGTCGCAAACTTACATGTGGGTCATTAAATACTGCAGCTAGGATATTAATTCTATTTTCTTCGTGAGTTACAATTCTTTGTTTATTACCATTTTTAGAACTTACACTACCCGTATTTTTAAATTGTTTTACCACAACGGAAATGCGTCTAACGAAGGACAAATACGATTCACAAATCTTTCACGGTACAAACTTACTGCTTGCCTCAAAGATTGCTGGCTTTCGCCATAAGTGAAAACCATATCGATTGGTTCCTGTACAGTATAACGCATTGTTATCACTTTCACGTTTCGAACTCGAATAATGCAGAAGGAACAACGTACTTATTCTAACCGATTAACCTTCTGTTAACGATCTCAATGATACATACCCTAACATAAACATACGCTATTTGCTATGAAAACTATTTCGAACATTTATTATGATATGTAAAGGCCAACCCGACATAAACAACGCGCAATCTTTGCTGAAACACGTAAGTTTTAAACTTCCACATTTCATCCGCTTCAACATGATTATTCTTGCTCAAGGTAATTTCAAGGTCAAAACGGTGGTATTCACTAAATTCAGTTTTTTATTGTCTATCATGTTATCGTAAAAAAAAATATACTATTCCATTTAAAAAAACATCGGTGACCTTGAAATTTCATTAAAAAACACGACATAAAAAATTTTTTTCTTCGCCATTATATTGCCCCCTGCAATAGTGTCACTTTGTCCTCTGAAGTTTTCTGATAGGAATGTAAATACGAAAGATATTTAGGTGTTCCCATTTATGTGGGACACCCTGTATAATATCACGCAACTCTCATCACATGCGGAGAGAGTACCGAACGCGCGATCTGGCAATCGAATCACATCAACATTTATACATATTCTTACGGGTTGACAAATAAAGAATCTAGTCCATATACCGTCTCCAATTATTTCCACATATTTTTTAATTTGATGTCATTATGTTATATATCTACAATTATCTTTATCAATACAATATTAATAAATATAGATTCCACATTTTCAAATTATAGAAGTACAATTTTTATAAATCTTGAACGTAAATGTATCTGAACACAACTTTATTTTCACCCGTTTAACAAATTCGGATTTGCGTAGTGGTTCGATGACGAATGGACAACAACTGAACGTTCGCTCGCGCGCGCTTTACATACTGTTCCCCTACTTTTATCAACTAAACTGAGATTCGTGGAAAAGGCTAAAGCTGTCGCTTTGTACTGTTTATTTTAAACCGTCGTCCCAGGTATACAAATTCTGGGCTCATCCTTGCATGCCACATGCGCAATGACTTTCACCAGACGGCTAATCGCTTTAATTTACAATCATATTTCCTTTTACCCGAACCTCGCGACCCTTTGTAGCCTGGCGGCCCCGGATCCACCTTTCGGTTTTTCCGTGCTCGCTAGAAACCCTTCAGGTGAGAAAGTTCTCCAAATTGAGGTGTTTTTGCGGCCTAAGATAGACACATTGTGACTATCTTTACACGCTATTGGCTTGAGATGCAACAAACGCTATCGCGTAGTCGCCAAAGTCAACGAGATTCGGGTGTTTACTCTTTGTGGTATACACAATTTTCGCATCAAAATGACTAGCAGTAGCCATCCTCCACTAATCTCTTACAATATTTCCCATCTCATTCCGTGTCAATTTCGCATACATGAATTCTGCAGTTAGAAACAAAAATACGCATTTCCATCTGTAACAGTAAATAACTTTACGCATACATTTATTTTATACATTTTATTTATACATTTCTCCACACGTATAATTATTCTTCGCATTTCTACAGTTTTTTAACACTATTAACACCATTTTGAATATATTTTGTAACTGAATTTGAAAAAGAAATTAAATTGAAATTTATGTTATGATGCCGTCCCACAGGGGGGGGGGGTGGCAAACTCATCTGCCGTGTCACGGGACAATTGTCGTAATCCGGGAAATGACAATGATTACTTCGCGATTTCGCGTGTTAATACTTCGGAAATAACGTATTCTGAACCGTAGTACGAGATACGGAGTCGGCAGGGTAGAATAACAGCGCGTGGCGTAAGATATTCACAACTGGACTGGTTTATTGAGCTGGCGTGGGCTTTATATACAGTTTTGGGGGTCCGAAAGGGCACGTTATCTTCGATGATGAGCCTTGCGATCCAAAGGGCATCTTAGTGATTGTTCTATGCGTCAGAAGATGACGCGTACGGTGAGCCAAGGAGCAGTTTACTCTATGCGTTGGATAGTTGATAAGATTGGCTTCACAGCCGGATCGGCCCCATTCTGATGTACCGTCGCCTCCTTACGTTGCTTCTACTACGAACGCGGTACACACAAGAGTATTTACCTGTCCTCTGTCCGCGTGAGCTGCCTGTTCGGCTGTTTGACGCGTTTCTCCGAATTCACGTTACCAAAGTTCCGAGCGCCTGAGCCGCAATCGATTCCTGGTTCGACGAGGCACACGCTTTGCTACAACTTTTAAACTAAAAAAGATATCAATGCGAAATTTGGACAACAAATTTTTTTGAAAAATCGGATTTAATGACGTATACTGAAATATGTTCTATATTCTTTAAATAATTTTTTTTTGTTGATTTTTAAAATAAAGCCGGATGAGATGGTCAAAAGTGCTTCAAACCAAATTTATTTTTAGTTGCATCATGCTCAACGAAAAATTACGAAAAAATTTATGAATATTCTACCTAATATCATACTCGACTGAGATTTTTTCAGAATTTTTGGTTGCAAAATCGATTTTTAAATAAATCAGAAAGCATAAAATTGCCGTTTTTATATCAAAGTTTTCAGTAGACCACGTTTATGTTATTATGTTAGTTGTGTCTCATCGTGATTATTAATGTGTATTTTTTACATATTTCCCAGATTATGCAAACATGTTTAAGAAAATTGGATATGTCCAATCTTTTGAGGAAAGTGCACATTTCGAATTGAAGTTTCGAACATACCAGTTTTATCAAATATCAGTAGATAGAAATTATTGAAACAATTGTTCTTAATTTTTCTCAGAATTATATATAAATTGCATCGTGTTTAAAAAAAATCAAAATCAATTGTTTCGATGCCTTCTTACCGTTTTGTACGTGTATTATGTACTATTGAACATTTTTATATTCGGGAAAACAGTGTACAAACTTACAACTGCAATATAAAATATTTTATTTGTGTTACATTTCAGTATATGAGTATGACTTTCAACAGTTTTGGTTGGTGCAGGCGGTAACGTCCACGGCTAAGAATATTTTGATCCTGGATTGAATCCCGCATCGAATGTAAGTTTAAACTTTTAGATTTTTCAATATACCTTCATAAAATTGTGACGAATGAATTGAGGGGCTTTTTCTGGTGAAAATGAGTCCAAACTCGAGTGTAATCGAACAATTTCTATTCATGCTTTATGTTGATGGAGAATCGAGTATTATTAGCAATTTAAGCTTTTATATTTTTAATGCGAATAATATTTTTAATACCAATAAGTTGTAGAGCTTATCCCTTATCTTCAATAAGATTGTAATTTTTATCGTAACATTACGTATCAGTGAAACTTGTTCGACTACACCCGAATTTGACCTCATTTTCATGAGGAAAATCCCCTCCATTCGTTGTCACAATTTTATGGAGGTATATTGAAAAAGCTAAAAGTTTAAACTTCCATTCACTTCGATTCTCTATCTGCTTACATTCTATGCCGTTTGTCAGTCGCTGGGTCTTTGAAGCTCGGCGCTCGGCAAAAGTCATTCGAAAATTTATTCGAAGCCTTCGAATAAAAGATACAGATAAAAGATGAAAAAATTATTCGAAGTTCGAATAAATCCGCTTCGAATAAAAAAATTCTCTTTATTGGTCGGATAAATTCTCGTTGAATAAAATTATTTATTCGATACTCGAAGAATAAAGATACTTTTTTTATTCGAACCTTCGAATTATGAAGAAAGATAAAGTATCTTTTATTCGAATCGTGATTTAAATAATTTATTATCTAAATACGGTGAATTCTCATTACGAGTCAGTGCCAACCTTACAATTTGGAGTCAGTGGAAGTACCCGCACCACCGCGGTGAGGGGCCGAAGCTCGAGAGCCGTCGCCGCCACAACATTGTCAGGTATATTGGTGTGAGACCAGAAGACCACTACTAATCCAATTACAAAACTTCTTTATTTTTCATTATTTTTTTATGAATCTTTCACTAACATATTCGTGGCATTTTTCTGATTAAAATGGAACCAAATATGATATATGTAATTCCGATGATATTTACGTGTGTAATGAACGATGGAAGTTCCCATAGCAATTACATTAACGGAAAATTGGTGTAAATGTGATCCGAATTATGTCACGTTTGGTATCATTTTAATCAGAATAATGCCACAAATATATTGGTGAATGTCTCCTAAAAAATAATTAATAATAAAGAAGTTAAAGTTTTGATTTAAAGGTCTGCGATCACGCGGGCTTTGATCTGTGCCGGCGGTCGCGACGCTCCGCGTCTCTTTCTTTCCCATACGTTGTCCTTATCTGCGTTCGAAACTTTCATCGCTCAGTACACAAGTAAATATCATCGGAATTATATTAGATTTGGTTTCATTTTAATCAGAAAAATGCCACGAATATGTTGGTAAAAGTTTCATAAAAAAATAACGAAAAATAAAGAAGTGTTGGGATCCAGGTGAGAAACGTAGAGACCGATTTGTACACTTACAAATATATTTCGGACGTTTCAGATATACAGCTCTGGATACAACGTATACTTCGCGGAAACAAAATAACAGACTGTCAATATAAAATATATTTTAAGTGATATTTGATTTTTCAAAATTGAAATTAAACGAGCTTTACAATTGACTAATTTTGAAAGTGGTGTAAGTCCATTTGCAGCCCGTAAATATACATTACTTTAGCTAAATTCGCCTAAAACAAATTTATATAATCAAATTACATATTGATAAATCAGTAGAAACATTGCCAGACTCGATATAATTAACCTAAATTTTTTAATTGACAGATATGCTAACTTTAATTTTCTCGAAACAAGAGAAAATGGACTTACACCACTTTCAAAATAAACGGTCCATATATTATGTTACTCTCTAAGAAGTGCATAACCAAAACCCCTTTCGCCGCGAAACTTCCGCACTTCATAATCTTTTAAATTCATGCTGGTGGCTGCGCGGTCGAGAAACTTGAAGCCTTGTAAAGTAATAATTGTATGATCTTACGCACGTCAAACAGTGATTTATCCGGACAGTCGTGCTTCGTGCATCGTTCCTGTACTATAAATATACATGCACAGTAGAAAATCGTTGCCAAAAATTGTTTACTAAACGTCTTGACTACTTGAACATTTTGACATACATACAAAATTTATCAAATAGTGTACGCTTGGAGAGGGTAGGTAATTCCCTAAAGAGGTAGTAAATGTTTAACAAAACTCATTTTAATCTTCATTTCATTTGGAATTGGGTAGACACTATCTTTAAGTGGTAGAATTCTTTCTTCAACTGCATGATCCGTACCCTTGATTTTGGTTGATCGATTTGTTCTAATATCGTCCATGCCTTATGCGTGCTTGAACAGTCTTCTATGTGCACCTGCTCATCTGCGTCAACGTTTAGACCTATTGCTTTATTTTGAATTGCTATGTATGCTGGCCTTTGTGCCTCCTTGGAATCTGCTGGCCCTATCTTTCTTAGAACGTTATCTAAAAGACCTTGACCTCTCAGGTACCGCTTCATCTCGATTTTCCAAGAACGATACTTATTATTATTTAATTTTGTTACAAGATTTTCGTTCTGATTTCCTTTCCATTTTTTAAATACAAAACTTTAGCGTTACCGGTTGCTTATCACTTCACGATGCCACATGGTTACTTCTAGGTTATATTCCTAATGTCTAATTATATTCGACGCATCTGGTTGCGTTCTGGGCCGACAACCATTGTTGTGGACGTTGCAAATAACAAACCGTAATGGTAAACAAGAGTTACAATTGATAGAAGTGAATATATTAATAATACTTTTATTTTTATTATTTGAGATGCGAGCAAAATTTTTTAGGTACATTTTCAAATTTTATTAATTGGCAATTGTAAGAAAAGTTTTGTCGTAGTTATACATCATTTCCTAAATTGTTATTAAAAATATTTATACTGGATGTTTCACCTAACTTGGCCACCTGAAATATATCGCTTATTTTGTATGATAGAAAAAATGTCAGGGGGAGAAAATATTCTGTTCGAAGGCGCCAATACGGTGTTGGACCGAATTTTTTTCTCAAGATCATTTTTTCGAGATTTCAAAATCATCGTATTTTTTGAAATGGGACTGCATATTTTCACTACAACAGCCTTATAGCTTACAAAAAAACGAAACGTGCAATATGTTGACCTTCACGTGACCTTTAGCGAGGAAATTATGAAATGTTTGTCAGTAACTTCAGTACGCGTTCGGGGACGGTAAATGAAGGAATTTCAATTTCATTGAAACAGTCTTAAGTTAAATCTTTATTTTAGAAAGGTTTTCCACAGACCAATAATGCATATAGTACTTATTTATTTGCCCGTTATTCGTAAATGAGGCCTCATCAGTAAATAACACATAATCAAAAAAAAATGTTGGTTATGGTACTGTACTTGATTCAATGGCCAGTTACAGAAGACACGTTGTTTTTCAAAACCGTTATCATCAAGTGCTTTATGTAACGAAACGCGGTATGGACGTAATTGGTTGCGATTCAAAATTCGCCACACTCTTGTACAAGACAAGGCAGACTCGGACGCAATCTGTGAGCAACTAACATGAGGATTTGCTTGGACAGCAGCCAAAACTGTGATTTCAGCTTCGTCGTTTGTTTTAGTTTTAGTACGATTTCTTTTAGATGGAACGACACTGCCTGATTCAGTAAATAATTTTACTATACGGTGAAAATTTCGTCTGGAAGGAACGCGACAATCAGGATGTCTTTCTCCATAAACACGTTGTGCATGCGTTGAGTCCCTTCCTGCATCTCCGTAGATTAAAATTATTTCAACTTTTTCTGCTGTAGTGTACATGATGGATAAGCTTAAGCTTACCAATAATTATTGCACTGATACCTATACCGTAGCTTGTGCTGATACTGATTGTAAAGCGATAATCTTCTGCTAAGATTATCGCATGTCTGTTTACTAGCACCAGGGACAATTACACGGTACACCGTTTCAATGAAATTGAAATTCCTTCATTTACGGAAATCTCAAGAAAATGACCTTGAGAAAAAAATTTGGCTCATCACAGTATTGGCGCCTTCGAACAGAATATTTTCTCCCCCTGACATTTTTTCTATCATACAAAATAAGCGATATATTTAAGGTGGTCAAGTTAGGTGAAATACCCGGTATATTTTATTAATTATTTATATTTAGTTTAAGTGTAATTACGTGTACAGGGTGTTCATTATAAGCATTTTGGGGTCCGGGACTATTCTCGACGAGAATATTCGCAGGCTAGCCTGACGCCTCGTGGCGTGGCAGTACGAAAACAGAATGAACATGCTGTATTTATTTAAAAAGCTTTATCAACCAGAACTTTTCAGAGTTCCCCGTGGTAATAGATGGGGAATACCTTATTAAGGAATTTAAACGTTATAACAAACAAAATAACAATTTATTACTACGCTAACGAAAAAGAAAGAATATCATCTGACAATCTGTGCGGTGAAACAATTCGTCATTATTTATTTAAAAAGCTGTTAACTAGAACATTTCAGAGTTCTTCGTGGTCGCCGTTTTTTAAATTTCTCGGGTGTAGCATCTTTACATTCGTCGAAGAGGTCGGAGTCTACAAATTACTTTACAGTAAACAGATGTTGTCCGACTGTGCCGACTTCCAGCTCAATAGTAATTACTGTCATAAACCGCTCCATACAGACCAGCGCCGGGGGACGGTACCTAAACAAACCGAGTCTATCGTAGGTATGCCTATCCCCATCTCTGCCGCGGCTGTTGGCCCAATTTTTGAGGCCGAAGGCCGTCACGCTACACAGTATGTGTGACCGCTGTAGCCAATATTTCGAATTCAGCCGAAAATGCGTGTGAAACGAGGCCTGCCTCTTCCACTCTGAACCAATCGGCCGCGCATTGGTATCTAGATACGTCACCGCAATCCTGGCGGGGAACCTTCTTCTAAGCTTCGCATCAATACAATGTCACCACTTCGAACCCATACGAAATGGCGTCTTGTCACCCCCTACAATCGTGTAGTAGTGGGCGGTAACAGTTTAATATCTTAGCCCACTCCTATAACCAACAGCTTACGTCGAATATCATGGAGTTAATCACACGGGAAATTCTTAGTAAAAATAGTATCAATTGTTATGTTTTTCGAAACTTCTGTCGTATTTTAAATAAGCAGGTAATTTTTCTTGTAAATCAAAAACACATGTTGCTATTGAGTCATTAGGAAACAAGAATGGACAGATTGCCTGAAAGATGGCAACAAGTCCTTACAAATAATGGAAATTATATCATTGAATAATATTAAACACGTATTGTTATAAATTGATTCAATTGTTATAAATTGATTCAAATGTTTTCTTTAAAATACGGCAGAACTTTCCCTCCAATCTAATATATCTTTATAACAGTTTCAAGTACCCAACATTTGCAATTTTTGATGTTCCGCGAATTAAAAACGGAATTTCAAACAGGAAGAATCGTAGAATACGACCATATTTAAAAAAATTTTTTTACACTTTAACCGGTGGTAAAATTTGCAGAACAAAGATGTTTCTAATATATTTTCATTAAGAAATTACATTTGCGTATAACATGATAAATTATTTAAGAAGAATTTTATATGTATAATTTACGTATGATAAAATACATATAAGGATGTGCGATGCTGTTTCACTAAGTGCCAGGAACGTTTCCTATTTCCATGGTGTTGTAAAGGAGAGATACGGATAATTTACCTACGGAGCTGTGGAGCCCCTAAAAACATTTTCTTTTGTGCCACGCACAGCAGGGAACTGTCAACGCGCTCTCGAAAGGCCATCTGGAAAAGCCCGAGAGGCCAGAGAAGAAATTCGGTTCCAAAGCCTGACACGGTTGCCGGCTCCTAAACGCTAGAACCAAAACCAGGGTTGTAATGTTGAGCCGGCCGGACTGACCTGCGAGGTATGCATTGACCTTTATGTGGATGTAACATGACGGTGCGCCTTCGCACTCTGCACTATGCTCTCGAACAGCAATGAATGCAATCTTTGTAGAAAGGTGCCTGGTCGCTCCGTTTGCCAGATTTATCACCACTCGATTACTTTCTATGGGATCACATTAAAAACTGCGTAAAGAAGCTTGTGCTAAGATAAATGTTGAAATGTTGAGCAAAGTTACAGAATGAAGTAAGAGGTAATCATTTTGAACACATACGAAACTAAAGTACAAATAAAACGATCACACCTTTTCTGCATTTCCTTGCAAGTTTGACTTTGAATGACCTTGAGTCATAGGTCATTGAACTCATCTTAAAACGCACTATTTGACGGTGGATAAAAAAACATATCATTCTATTTAAAAAAAGAAAGTTGACCTTCTCCTCACCTTGGAGTGTCCACCGGGAAAAATAAAAGTACCACCTCATGATGTCCTCCTCGGTACTGAACAACTTTCATCTGAAACATTTTTGCGTATAATCATTATTTTTGGAGATATTCGTCTGTAACGCTATATAATTTCCACCCTGTACATTAAATTTTAATACATATACACACATACACATGTTATACATTCTTTTTTCAAAATCAAATCATGACAAATTTTTTGCGAAATTATGCGAGGTGACCAAGGTACACCATTTTAGCAAAACTTTTACTTTACTGACTCTAAAATCATTGCGCATGCGTGAAGAAACTCGTCCTATACCATCACACACGCAACCACAGTTGTCACCACGCAACAAAAGTCCTAATCATAACCTAATTTATGAATGAATGAAGAAATATGCAGTAATGTTAAATCAATAGTCAAAGTACGTAAAAACAAGTACAATTAAGACTTTATCATTTAATTGCTATTCGAAAGCAGAAAATGGATTTAAGTTTAAGCTGGAAAATAGTCATAAACGAATTTCTTTTTTAAAAAGCAGGAAAACGGTTCAAATATAATTCCTGGTGTTTCCAATTTTTTTTTATGTAAATGCACTTTTGCGTTTTACAGTGGAGCATTTAATGGTAAGCTTGTATAATAAGTACGTAACATTGGATTGTTCAAGTTTTCTCTAACTTTAAACTTGTTAAAACAAACATTTTTCAGTAGAAGCAAGAATTAAAATACAATTACGGAGGTCTTTTTCATATAATTATTATCAGATACAAAATACAAATCTACTAGAGTTATAAATCATAATTTATTAGTGTTGAAATATTAATATTTAATAATACCTAAGTAAATTCATATGGTACATAATGCGATAAAAGTTAATGATTACTGCTTCTAGGAGTAAACCTACAACCCTGTATCGGTGCAAAAATTTTTCAAGGAGAAAAAGTTTCAAAGGAATCATATGTCGTGGACAAATAGTCATCGAAGTGTAAGCTCAGAATCTTTTTGCAAAATTTAACTGTGTGGAGTTATACATATAGACAAAAGTTTACTATTCCACTCCATTTGATCTTATTGACAAATGAAATTTAAAGTGACTTGATAGAGTCTAACATCGAATATCTCCATAAATTTTGTTTGACTCAAGGTACACACATGATTATACTCTACTTCATCGACACAGTCAGACAGAATGTAGAAGTAGATTTTTGTATAAGTCAAATACTCCATCAAGTCAAATACTCCATCCAGTCAAATTTTGCAAAAAACTTCATGAGCTTATACCTCGATAAGTATACATCTGTGACATATTGTTCTTCTCAAACTTTGTCCTTCTTCATGAGCAAATGGTGTTGATGTAAAAAAAAATGTTACTAATAATTTTCTTTGTTATTAGCAATTTCATGAAAAGATTTTTTACAAATGTCCAATGATAAAAAGTTGCAGATTCACTCCTAGAAGCAGTAACCATTAGTTTTCTTATTCCCTGTACAACAGAAAACTAAATACACAGTGTCACAATTTTAGTGCTTTAGTACAGTTTTCATTTTGATTCCAAAAGTTTGGTATCTTTAATAGTAAGTTGTTAATTCTCACTATGAAATTTTCATTATTCATCAATGATCAAATCTCAATAATAGAATATGGAACTCGTGAAGGAGTACCTAGGAAGTGTAAATCCACATTGGGTGGCAGTGGTGACAGCAGGCATGTATACTCACCTACGACAAATTTGCATAATAGGCCTATGTTTGGATGATGACAACAGCCCTCCTTTTGATCCATCTTATGCATCAGTGCTCTTCACATTTTCTGTGCTGTGTCTCCTTGCAGAGTATAAACTTTGGCCTAGAACACTTAAGGAACCACCAATTCAACTTCTTTATATTTATGAAGTAAGCATGATATTCAATGCTTTGTAAAATGTTTAATGAAACAAATGTAGTATTTCCATCATTTTAAATTCATAAATAATTAGTTTGTACTTCTTTTTATCGATGGATGTCATGTGCAAAATTCTAAATTAACATATTAAAAGTGTAAACAGTTTTTGAAACTTCTGGCTTAAAAAAGAAGACAGCTATTTTTCATTCAGATATAAAAAAAATCTAACATTAATGTACAAGTTTTAATTGTGGTCATCCATAACCCAGTACCACTCTTTACATTGATTAAAAGCATACATCTTAAAATTGGAGCAACTATTATTTAAATAATATAATAGAGATTAGAAATTATAAGAGAACCTACTAATTCCAATTACGCTAACTCAGAGTAGATGGATTCAAACAAGACTAACTAGAAATTGATAAACTTCAGTAAAATTAACGTTTGGGGGACTTTCATTTCACTTTCTTAGTTTTCTCTTAAATCTATCAACTTTATAGCATTTTTTAAAAGTAAATGAAATTAATTAATTTAAGAGTATTTATGAAACTTTGTATATGTTTCTATTACATTTTTATCATGTTACTCAAATTTTTTTCCGTTGCATTTACCTACATAACCCTTTGACTGGGGAAGGCACATACACATATATACAGGATGTCCCATGCAACTGGGCCATGCTATCGCGTTAAAATGGCAGAAGATGTATGTGTCTTCTCCGAAAATGAAATCATTGAAACGCGTCCATTTCCATCCATTTCCGTCCAAGGTCACCTTTATTTTTAAAAAATAGAATTTGTTACGAGCCTGGGCCGTGCGACAGCGCGCGTAACCAGTGTGTGTTTTATGGTCTTTAAAAGAATCTGTTTTTCTATTGTTAGTAACGGCCTCGTAACTTTAATATTATAAATTTAATTAAACGGTGAACTAAGAATGGCTGAATCTGAATGGTGGGTTACCTAGGTACTATTGCCTGTTGGATGACGTAGTGGTTGAGAGATTACGTCAAAATAAATTCGTACCGTACTCGCGGAATCTTAAGCGTTACTTGTTTCGAAAGAGTGACTAGGCCCGATCTCACTAAATACAACCGGTTCCAAAACGAGATTCAGCGTAACGACGTATACTGCCTGTAACTTTTGTACTATCCCGGTTAAGTGTTCGTCCCGTTTGTATTTTATGCACTATCCGCAGAGGGTTAAAATTCAAGAATTTATATGCTGTCAAATATGTGTGGGCATGCTCTCAAGATTTCTGTTTCTGTACAAATTATCTGCTGTCGTTCCGTCGCTAGTTGCTTGAAACTATTTTTTCAGTACATTGTTGCTGCTGCCCGTGCAATTTTCATCCCAGTAGGCAACGGGAGAGTGCGGGGTCCGTGTTCTCCAACGTACGTAACTCAAGATTTACTAATAAGCGCCAATTGTCCTGTCCTATGAGAATCCTGGGCCGCGCGTTTGTATATGATTGGACATCTATTTTTTCTTTAAATTGGGTGCATTGTACGATATCCTTTGAGAGTGATTGAACCGGAAGACATAGATCTCGTATCGCGATAGCTTGTTTAATTCTGTGTATATTATCTTCTGTATACCTTCTCCTTGTATGTCGAACTCGATCTTCTCGCTATTTGTCACCAATTTCTCCCGCGTGTGTATACCTTTTAATGTTACGCTCATACGTGTCCCCTTTACCGCCGTGCCACACAGTATTTTTTGGTCAACTAATGTAATCGTAGATCCTTCATCTAATAACGTATTTATGGCGAACCTATTTATTGTCTTATTTGGACCCACTACGCGGACCGGCAGTATTTTCAGCAATGCACCTCCTTCATTTAGTCATAAACCGTTATTAGTTGTATTTCCTAAAATGACATTAGATCCCAGCGGTTCTGGCTCCCGGCTAATTGCTTCCGGCCTTGCGTCCCGCAATTTTTTATCGAATTTGCTATTGTGAAGAAGAGTACGATGCGACCCCCCACATTTTACACAGTTCTTAGTATTACATTTCATACGCGAATGCCCTTCCTGAAAACATTTGAAACACAGTTTGAATTTTTTTCAAGTACCATTGGCGCGCTAGTGTTTCTCGTGTGAAGACTCAACATTCAGTAGTCGTGCGATTCCCTCTATGACCACGTTTACGTTGTACGCCCTTTCCGTCGCAATTCCCCGTCCTTTTGGCCTAAGCCGCCCGTTCGGAATCGCTACTCGAGATGACGTCACAGCATTTGATTCTGTATTAAATACTCCTACTGCTTCCGCGAGCTCTGATTCTCTGCATAAGAAATCTGCTCGTTTTTCTAACTCCGTCTTATTCTGAGAGGATTCAGAAGAGTATTTGTTGTAAGCGTATTTCAGCGCCAATGGTATTTTATTTCCCACATTTAGCGTCAAATCGGGGCTGTGTAGATATCCGACGAGATCGAGAGAACACAAGGCAGTGACAGCGTTTTGAAGTTTCGTCGCAAACTTCGTTATGCTCACTTTACCAGAGTCCATACTCGGTAATTCCTTGATATCACTCATGATCTTTTCCACTACCAAGTTCTTAATTCCGAAATTCAATACTAATGTACGCATACGCGTCGTGCCCTACTGCGAACAAGCTGCTGACCGAGTCACGCGCGTCTCCTTCCAGCGCGGTAAATAACCTAGCCATGTTTTCGCGATCACTATACCCACCCATTTTTGAGGTTGAAAGGTATGCTTCTTTGAAATTCAATGACGGTGCGCAACGTAGACTCGATAGCATCTACTATCCTGTTGAGGATCATCCCGCTCGATGCCTTCGGCGATCCCTTCTTCTGCCGAAGCATCTGAAGAAGACGATCCAAGTCGTCGTTGGCGATCCTCTCACCCGCTGGTGGCTGTTAGTGTATGGTGGACATTCGGTGGTGATCGTAATTGTGAACCCACCCCTCCGCATTGTAGCCCGGATGTTGCGGCCTCATCAGTGTCGCCGGTCTCCACCGGACTCCGCCGGACTCGGAACAACCGATCTGCTTTTGACTCCTCGATTTTTCTTTCTATTGCTTTCTTGAACATTTTTCCTCTTCAGGTGCTTAGCGAATCTCGTGGCTTCTTCCAGTAGCCTGACGGCCTCGGTTGAATTCTTTGATCTCCCCGTGCTCGTTAAACCTTCATATCCGGGAAATATTCCATCCACTTGTTTTCTAGCAGCCTAAGGTAGACGCCTTGCGTTTACCTGTACTCGCTTGGCTTGACCATGCATCACGATACCTGTGTAGTTGCATTTCCGCCGACGAGATATTGCGCGCCTTTACGTAGAAGGGAGTACATCTCAACGTCGCCTATGTCCTTTACAATATTCATAAATATATCTAATACGCAGACAACTACATCAAAACACACCAAATTCTTATTCAATTAGTACATTCAATACGCGTCCATATATTTTTACTGACTATAGGAATGATTGAAAATGATACTTAATACTTCACAGAAGAAGTACTAGATTTATCACTACATACACAAAAGAAAATAATTATAAATTATATATAAGAATAAAAAATAGATAATAGTATTAAAATAATACATGAAACACAATAAATAGTAATCAAAACGGTTGATGTGACGTATATTTTTTATATTATACTTCCATTGCTTTCAGGTATGATTGATATTATACAAATTCCAGGAAGTGTGATGGCAAGCTACATCCACCGTTTTGATTACTATTTATTGTTTCTTATGTATCATTTTAATATGATTTTCTATTTTTTATTTTTATTTATAATCGATAATTATTTTCTTTTGTGTATGTAGTGATAAATCTAGTGTTTCATCTGTGAAATATTAAGTATCATTTTCAATCAGTCCTTTAGTCAGTAAAAATACATTATCTAAAATTTATTGAGCATCCGAAGTGGATCTTCATGTGTGATATATTAAAAAAAATAAGTTACCACGAGAAGTGATTCGAACCCAAACAACTGCGTGTTAACGTCGTGAATTAAGTTGGTATTTTACTGTTATGTGGAAACTTTAATTATAAATATCTCGAAAACTATTGAGTGTCTGTCGCTATAATGGGATATTTTTGTAATCAGGAGAACTAAATCTATAACTCTGCAAAATCTCAACTAAATCGGTGACTACAAGACTTTACAGTCTCTTTGTAAGAATTGCTGGATCTGAATGGCGGGTTAAAATCAACTGTTGCTTTAAATTACCTTGAACTAAATTGTGTATTAAAGGAAACTAGTTCTGTTACGATTACTATTGTCGCGGTCCATATTGAATATGGATATGGTGTTAGTTACCTAGGTACTACTGCCTGTTGGGCAATGCATTGGCGTTGGGGGGAACATGGAGTGGTTGAATGATTATGCCAAAATAGATTTATCCCGAATTCGCGGAATCTATAGGGTTACTCGATTCGAACGGGTGACTAGGACCGAGCTCACTAAATACAACCGGTTCCAAAATAAAATTCAGCGATCACAACGTATACGTCCCGTTTGTAACTCTCGTATTATCGTGTCACGATGTGTATAGCTCGTTTGTATTTTTTGTATTGTCCAAGAAGGTTAAAATTTAGGGGTTTATATTCTGTGAAATCTGTGTGGGGGTGCTCTCAAGATTTCCATACTAGGACATCATATGGTATTGTCACTGAATCATGCTTTGTGCCGGCTTCATCCAGCTGGAGCATAGTCTTCCCATTTACAAACAAAGGGGTCGATTAGGGCATTTTTCGTTCGCAGGATGGAGATTAGAAAAATTCTAATCGGAATAAGTCCGGAGAAACTTCTCCATACGTAACATCTCCCCCCTTAAATGAAACATCGCGGTTTGCATGATGCTTTCAACCTGTGAAGGGAAAACGCCCTAGAAACTATGAAAAACAAAATGTCGGATGTAGTATAGTGAAGTGTAGTACAGTGTACTTATATTCTATTTCGCGAAGGAATGGTGTAGTTGTCTGTTGCTAAATTACGTATCATAAGTCATATGCGTGATCAATTCAGTTAGGCAGGCACTATATATTTTTAAATCTGGACCAGTCAGAAATGAACTTAGTTCACGGAGCTGGTTTACCAAAACTTTTATCAAATGCGTCTAGTGGTGTATCAGTGATTAGCATAGGTTGGCGGGTTTTACTCTAATTTTAAACTAATAATTTTTAGATGCAATTACCTTTTTAGGTCTTTGTAGTTCCATTTAAAAAATAGTGGTGATCTTGGATCTTCTAAATGTCCCCATTTTCGGAGAAGACACATACATCACGTGATGCATCATGATTGCGAAGGGTCGACGCAAAACAGAGAGTCTACTGCTCGGGCGCCAGGTACGGAAAGGGTGTCTCGCGAAACACGACAATTTCTTGTCCTCGGGGGAAACTGAGAGCGAAGGTCGGACCCTCGAGTATTGCGAAACGGTAACGGTTACGCGAACGGCTCCAAGGATTGGACACGGGAATAACGGGGACAACCCCCACGGCAAGGCGGATCTCGCAGGTCGAAAGAAAGATTCACGAAATTGGCTCTAGTTCTTTAATTGGAGTTAAATGGTACAAAATACACGGCTACGTGGCCGCACCCGAGAGTCCGCGCTCTTTATATAGAATTAGCGAATCGATGGTTTTGTTGCAGCGCGTGGTTGTCGTGAAATGGATATCCACAGTCGTACGGTAATACGGTACGCTACAGGAATCTCGTCGGAACGAGATTTCATGAAAGGCAAATGGACGGCGTGATTACAATAGGACTGTAGCGATAGTTCCTGAGACGGAACCTACTTTGGCGCGTACGGTGCGCGTTACGTGAATTCGCGTGGTCGCGGAGCACAAAGCCGGATATGATTCTACGATATTGTACGCGAGACTACGTTCGAGATTAAACGCCTTCGATATAAGCGCGAGCTATTTTCTTGAGGCGTAAAATGTCTCGGCACACACGAAATGGAGAACCAAACGGGAATCGTGTCGTTCTCACGCGAAAATTATCGAGCTACCTCGACCTGGGTCGACTTATCGTCTCCGTTCTTTGTCTAGGCCTCTCTGGCTGACGATTCCTTTCGTCCGGGTTCGCTCATTTCGGACAGTATCGCCTTTGCACAGTTTTTCGATTCGACACGGTATTCTATACTTGTTAACGCGAATACACGCGACGCACAGTGGTTGCAAAACGCTAAAACATGGCCAAAATGCCGTAAATTAATTTTCTGTTAAACGCATGGCCCTTGCATTACTGAGTACTCAGGTAATGGGCAGGTATTTACACATGGCCGGGTACAAATGGCCCGGACCTTTTATATAGTGCCTTTTATATGTAGAATGTTCGTTGGGCAGTGTGTTGAATCCATAGTTAATATTCTTTTATCTTTATTTATCATCGCCTATTACGACCTAAACTTGGTACTCTCATGGGGCCAGCAGATGTAATCTAAAATGATTCCTTTATACAAATATAAAGAAATTGTTGCAAAAGCAACTCTGGTATTAGGCCTAATTTTTTAATTATTCCACTTGAAGTTTCTATGCGGAACCAAATTTATAGGCCTCTTGAGTTTATTGCATTGGTAAATCTTGTGCGGAAATAAAGGTTCTTAATTTCTGGAAGCACTACCCTCGGTACCCCAGGTAGTGACGATGTGGCATTCTCCACCCCCACCATGACCTAATACCAACTCACTCTCACCTTTTTGGCCTAAGATCAACCAATTTTACTTCCTGCGTACACTACAAGAAAATCGAGTTTAAAGATTCGTTGAGTTCGCGTGCTGTAGTGTACGCAGGAAGTAAAATTTTTTGGTCTTAGGTCAGAAAAGTGAGAGTGAGTTGGTGTTAGATCATGATGGGAGCGGAAAGGGCCAGCCTGACCACACATACGAAAATCCAGGCCAACTAATTTTACTTCCTGCGTATACTATAGCACGCGAACCTGACGGATCTTTTGATTATTATGATTAACTATGATTATAATGACAGTATGTTGATTTTGATTAAGGAATTTATTGTCTCAATAGAAAACAAATTTTTTAATTTCCTTGTCAGGGCGATTCAATACATTGACCACCACCCTCTAGACATTCTGTATAATGACCGAACATTTCATAGATTGACCGAAATTTGTTACGGGCATTTGGTATAATGTCTTGTTGAGCAGGCATTCTACACAATGCCCGGTCACTTCGCAGAATGCCACATTATACACATTGCCCGTAACATACATACCTGCAAAATGATGGGAATACAAATATCGCATGTATTCGTCACGCAGTTTTCGTGCAGTGAACTACGGTGTCATTGGTGTCTACGATGTAAGTTCTATGCATAATAATAATATTGGATTTATGTTAATTAGTGTTTATAACGTATAAAGACAAGGATAAAGTTTGATGCATAGATTTAACAGATATTATACTAAAAATTGTATATTCTACAATATTCCCTAAAAATTCTTGTTTAGACTTGTAGTTGATACTTGTATCTTATATTATTTTGAAAAAGTAGCGGCCACTAGATGCCACTTTGGTCATGCGATCAATTTTTTGACGCAGGGGTAGCATGGTATTCGTTACAAGCATATTTTCTTGAGAAATTTAGAAGATATAATAAAATTTGTTAAATACGCATTGTATGGTTCTGTTAATAGACTCATTATAAGTTACAACATATTTTTCTATTCTTTGTCCTATATTTAATATAATTTTTTATTTATTATTTGAATATTCATTTTGTTAATTATAATAGCATCACCTAGTTTTAATTTAACAAAAGCATTTTCATGCATAACCTCTATTGCATATAAACTACACAAAACTAACTTTATGAAACATTTAATCAAATTTCGGTAAATCATTTAATTAACAAAATTTTAACTTGAAAATTAACAATGAAATCGTTTCGTTTGTTTTAATTTTAAGTTCAGAATCGTAATCAGAGTTACGGAAAACATTCTGTTACCAAATATTTATGGAAATCAAATCATTTTTTCACATACCCGTCCGCCATATTGAATTCGCCATTCTGTTTTTTGTAATTTTGCACCCGGCAATCTCATGAGACAGCCGAGTCCCCGGGTCCCCGAGTATCTCATGAAGTCCTACATCTGGTTACAACAGCTATTATTTCCTGAGCCGCAGCGTCCGACAGTGAGACAAACTGACAAAGTTTGTGTCAAAATCAAAGAACTTTTGATAGAAATGCGATAGAGCCACGATTTTTTTTTAAATTAAAGTGAAATATTGCAGAATAGGGGAAAAATAGGGAAATTACGGTACGAACGTTTTTTAACTTTGAAAATCTGTTTGAAAATAAGGAATATAGTTTTTTCATACGGGGCATCATTTTCGAGAAAATCGAGTTAGAAAATTCGTTAGGTACGCGTGTACTTAGAGTCTGCATTGTTCGCTCGGTTTAGCCGGCAATTTTAGGATATAGTATGACTTTAGTTAATTACAAGGAGTCTCTACATTGTTTAGCGGCAATGGGAATTGCGGGCTAGATCGGCTGAATAAAGTAGATTCTGTCGAAGTGCACGGGTACCTAACGAATTTTCAAACTCGATTTTCTTAAAAATGATGACCAGTGACACGTTCTCATGCAATTACGCACGGAACGTGACGATTTCCAGGAAATCGTCTGTCTTGACGCTCCTGCCTGACGCCGAACGCGGACAACCTCCACCACCTACGTCTCGCCGTCCCTACCTGCTATCCCTCTCGCACCCGCAGAAACCCCTGCTTAAATCCTTGCCTAAAAACTCTTAGACAAAGTCAGTGCGTGACTCTTGCACGTCTGAATGTAAGACGCCATTCTGAAGAATCTCGTTGGGATGACCAACACCCCGTCCACGTCAAGGACCAAGAAGAAAACCACCAGACGAGGAGGCAGGCGCTATCATATCAATGCCTTGAAAAGGGCCTGTTTCTTCGCCGCCGAAGCCACAAACGAGCTTCAGCACCACCGAGGAATTAAGGACCCATCCAGCTTCACTGAGGACCAGGCCGACATCGTTTCGCCCAAGCCACTCCCCCTACCCACCCCGTGGAAGCTCGTCCCTATTCACTTCCCTCGTAAGAGTTACCCGGATTTCTTTAAAGCCGTAGAAATTGACCCCCGAATCAAGTTTTATTCGAAAGGATTGTTTCCTTTTCCCCCTGCCAAAATATAATTATATGTTACACGTTTTACTTTATATTTATTTATATATACTCTCTAGGTAGTAATCCTAAATATAAGTTTTTCTGTTAAAACGACTAATCATCGTGGTTGTGTTATCGTTCGAAAGAATAACTACGTTATATATATATGTGAGATGAATGAATGGATGTGTGTGTGTGGATGAATGAAGGGTGAGCGGCGGGGACGCGAGAGCCGCCAAATGTTTAAAGGTATCAGGCGTTGCCCCGCAACCTTCGCGGCGCGAATCACCTGAGCGAACGGAAAAACAGCGCAAGGGATGTCCTTTTTAGACGACCCAAACTCCATGAATATACCGGAAGTCACGCAAGTGAATAGACCGAATTCCTCTGCCAATAGCAACAAAAATCCGGCTCAACAATCCGAATCTCCTACAAACAGGAAATCTCGTCGTCCGCCCATTTATCTCTCGAACTTCGATCTAAACATTCCTGCTTTCCACCAACGCATAAACGCTGACGTTGGAAAAGATTCATACGAAATCCCTAACGGAAGCAAAAAAATCCTTCTACACATTTAGTTCTTTTTTTTCGTGAGGAAAATGACTTTACGCGTACCCCGACTCCCTGGGGGAGTCAGGGTTATGTGGGACTACCCCTGGAGAAAAATCCCCGAGAGGCTACACACTAAAAAACCCACGCCCACGTAAGCTAAAGGGGAGGTGCCTGGATCACGCGAGTACTCAACAGGACACCTCCCAGCTATCATCATATCCCGGGGGAGGGACCCAGCTCGGTCCGCCCACAGCTCCCGGAGTCTTCGCGCCCCGCTCGGGGCCGGTGTCCCGAAAGAACCAGCCCCGGCCGAGGCAAGAAGACGCCGCCACCGGGAGGAAGGGCCGTCGGAGGCGCGATCCGGCACGCACCGACCCTTCCTTTCCCCAAACCCCCCACGGATCCCCCTCCCCTATCGGAGAGGGACGTACCGACACCCCCACACACCGGGAAACTAACCCGGGGGGTGTCGGCCTATCACGGGGGGAGCCATGCTCCCCCCGGGGGCCCGGGTCAGCTCGCACCCCGGGCCCCCAAATTCACCGCCCCCAATGGTGGGGGAACAACAGGACGCGGGGAGACTCCCCGCGCCAACAACACTCCGCCCCCTACACCCGTGGGCACCGGTTGACGCGGGGGAGACCCCCGCTCCCTCCCCACCCTCACCGCCCCCCTCGTGGGGGGCACACGTCGGCGCGGGAGTCGTCTCCGCGCCCACACACTCCTTGCGGAGCCCGGGTCCCGTTCCCGGGCCCGCTCGGCGGCCTCCTTCTGCTTCATAACTTCCACGCAGAAGGAGGCCACCGCTTTCCACGACCCCACGCTGTCGACCATGTGGTCGACCACGGTCGACAGCGAGAGGTCCCACCCGCCCACTGCGGCTCTCAGGACACGGCGCGGCCCGGCCCATGCTGGACACTCCTCCATAGTATGCCGCGCCGTGTCGACGTCTTCACCGCAGTGGTGGCACTGCGCAATCGGCTGCCGCCCCATCGTGTGCAGGTACTCTCCAAAGCAGCCATGGCCGGAGAGCACCTGCGTGAGGCGGAAGGTCAACCTTCCCCGCCTCCTGCACCGTATATACAATATGGGCAGGAGAGCCCGGACAATCGGACGCGTGGAGGGCGTCAACAGCGCGGTCCACTCCGAAAAAGCTTCCGTCCGGGCCTGGCGATTCTGGCCCTCGAGCTCCAACTCCTCCTCGCCCGTGAGTTCCACCCCCGGCGGGCGGCGGAAGGAGCGAGCGATGTGGTATAACTTCGCCCGCTCCGCCGCCACCACAGGGAAGGGTGGAATCACGGCGAGGAGTCCCGCCGCCTCGACAGAGATGGTGCGGTATCCCCGTATGACCCGCAGGGCCAGCCGCCGCTGCACTCTCTCCAAGAGTTTTTGGCTAGGCGTGCTGGCCCCGAGCGAGCGGTGCCATACGGGGGCCCCATACAGGGCAATAGACCGAACCACTCTACACACTTAGTCCTAACCTAGATCGTAACCCCGTCATGGTACTTAAAGGACTACCGTCCATCCCTATCACTGAACTTGCATCAGAGATTAAAGCATGCGGACTCGAGATCTCCACATTGTCAGACATCTCGCCCAAGAGTTCTCCCTCCCACTACGCCATTTACAGGGCGATTTTTTCATCGTCCACCACCACCGCTGCAATTAATAAAGTCAATCATTTATTCAACACTCGAGTATACTGGGAAAAATTCCTGTCCAAACGTACATACACACGATGCTTTCGCTGCCATGCCTACGGCCACTGAGCCAACAACTGCAATTTACCGCCACGTTGTGTCAAATGTGCAGTCCACCGCTTATCTGCTGACTGCAACAAGCCGTACGAATTCACTCCCCTATGTGTTAACTGTAAAGGCGATTACACAGAAAACTACTCCAAATGCCCCGCACTAGCTGATTACCTGGCTAAAAGGACCCCAAAACCACCTAAATCAGCAATTCACACCAGGACGTTTCCTCAAGATACTACGGAATCAACCCTAATTAACAACAATAATCACTTCCAGGCTCTGCCAACTCGACCAAAATCCTCTATCCCACCTCCCCCCTGTACTCCCTTGTCTTACGCACATGCTCTCAAAGCCTCTTCTCTCATTCCCCAGTCCAATCAATCGAGTACCCGTAATACCCTTGGAACACAAAACCAAAACCAAGATCTCAATCAATTCATCAAGCTGACCGACGTCATTCACGAATTTCAAGCTTTCCTTCAGGTCATTTCGACCCTTGATTAATTCAATTCATCTTCATCCACCCTTCTCCTTCTACAATGGTTTCTCTACCCCATATCATTACCTGGAACCAAAATTCCACTTCCACTCACATTCTAACTCGCAGTCTTCACGCATGTCTCCACTCCTTGTGAAACATGCATTCCTAAATTCTAGCTTCACGCTTTACGTGTTTTCTCCCCTCCTCTCTGGACTTGTTATCAAGTCCCTGGGAGAATTGGGCAACCCTCATCCTTGCCTAAAATATTCAGGTATTCCATATTCCATCTACATCTTCTACTTCTACTCATTACGCTTTAATGAGTCACGGGTTTTTGCAAATTTCCCGTGACAACAAACACTTGTAATTCTATTCCGTCTACTTCCATAGGTAATACCATTACCACTCAGTCAGCTGATAAGAGAGCCTAGGCTCTCAGGCGCAGCTCACATAGGGTGGGGATCTCCGCTGGCGAGCCCCTGGCTCCGCAGCATCGAGAACTCTCCCCCCACCCTATACTCCTTAAAAAAAAAGTTGGCTTGGGTGTGATATACCATAACATTGACGAATTTGTCAAATCTAACTATATTCTTATTAACCAACAATTCGGCTTTCGGCAAGGACATTCCACCATCCACCAGGTTGACAGAATATCTCAACACATTGCTCACGGGCTTAATACTCGACGTGACACCGTAACGGTTCTCCTGGACTTATCCAAAGCCTTTGACACCGTCTGGCATAGGGTCATTCTGTATAAATTAAACAAAATGGGCTTACCCCATTCGATATTAAGACTCTTAAACTCCTACTTACTCGAACGCACCTGCTATGTATGGTTTAACTCTCATAAATCTGTCATATATAACTGTCAAACTGGTGTCCCACAGGGAGCCGTCCTTGGACCTCTACTATTCATTCTATATATCAATGATATCCCTTCCATGCAATCTTGCGAAGTGTCCTTATACGCCAACGATACTGCCATTTACTTTATCTTCTCTCGGCGTTCTCGTGTGGCTCTGTTCAGGAGAATTCAGAAATATCAAGGCAACATTATTGAATATTTCAAACGTTGGAAGTTGTTGCCAAATCCCTCCAAAACTGGGGCTATACTCTTTTCTAAATCTAGATCCTCCACTTTAAATAATTTCATGAAAAACAACATGCTTTT
Organism: Halictus rubicundus; assembly: GCF_050948215.1. Lineage (NCBI taxonomy): Eukaryota > Metazoa > Arthropoda > Insecta > Hymenoptera > Halictidae > Halictus > Halictus rubicundus. Next base: position 4,294,165 of record NC_135150.1, on the reverse strand, counting down.
AATCGATGGTGAGTCCGTCGCCTGGTCAACTCGAGCCAAGTACCTCGGCGTTATCTTAGATTCCAGACTAAAGTGGAATCATGCTCTTATGGATCGTACTACGAAGACCCTCCGAGCCTTTCGCGTATTATCCGCGTTTATCTCAACCCGTTCCAACCTACCACTCAAACTACGCATTCTAACATATATTATGTGTCTCAGGCCTGTTCTCACTTACGGCTCGGTTATCTGGTGGAAGATTCTTCCTGAAACATCCAGGAAGAAAGCTCAAACCATTCAATCTAAAATCTTGAAGTTCATACTCAATAAGGAAGTCAGGTTTCCCACTAGGGAACTGCACACTCTCGCCAATCTTCCTCTACTGGGTAATTATATAGATAGCATGATTCTTAATTTCTCTGTCGAAAATCATGACAACCGTTTGATTCCCATGACTGGCGACTACACACCGGGCGAACTTCCCTATCGGGCTAGGATACCGTTCACGTTAGCTTTTAAATGACTACTCTTTCACTTCTACTTCGGCCCCGCGGACCTCGCAATCATAGATTCAATTACATGTGCATGTTACTGCATGACACACTTGCATGTGATTCTTTCCCCCCTCCCTGGCCTCGGTGGTTTCTCGCCACCGAGCTCAACGGAGAACTGGGCAGCTTAAGTCTTCTGCATTTTCTCATCTTTCCCGCACTTTCATTATTTCCTGCTTGTCTCTCTTTTCTGTCTTGTGTGGGTTTTTGAAAATTTCCCACGTCAGTAATCACTGGTTCCCCCTCTTACTTGTATAGGTAACCCCGCACCCACTCAGTCAGCTGATAAGAGAGCCAAGGCTCTCTGGCGCAGCTCTCGTAGGGTGAGGGTCTAAGCTCGCGAGCTGTTCGGCTCCCTAGTTTCGTAAACCTCCTCCCACCCTACACTCCTAAAAAAAAAGCCAGCTCCGGAGTTGGCTTGGAGCAGCTTTCGGAGATACATCTCCGAGCTCCAGACTACTCGCAGCCGCGTGTTTGCGCATCCCCTACGGGTTACTTCCGTGCGTATGCGTGAGCGCGCTGGTATCGGTAGAGCGAGCATTACGGGTTAGGTCCGTGTGCGAGTGAAACCAGTACCGCGAGACTGTCTCGAGGTTGCTAGTCGGGCGAGAGCAGTGCTCCCGAGCACTACGACGCACCGCGCCTCCGGCTCTCTCTCTTCCTTGCGATCCGATTCCCGATTCCCGAATCCTGCGATATCCGCTCACCGTCCCGCGACCGAGCCTCGCGCCTCGTGCGCTTAGTCTTCGTCCAGCCGCAGCCGCGTTCGGAGCACGGTCTACGGGTTACTTCCGTGAACGGGCGACGACGCTGGTGCCGGGACAGCGCGTTCTACGAGTTACGTACGTGTGCTTGCGAACCCACACCGCGGTCGGGCCGAGGACGGCGAGCCAGGCGTCCCGCCGGTCCGGATTCGAGGCTAATCGCGACAGGCAATCCTGAACGCAAATAAAGACTAATTATTTTTGTCATAACCATTGTTATGTTATTTCGATCCCTCTGCCCTTTCCAAAGACCCTGGCATGCTCGAGCATCCAGGAGACGGCAACCGAACGCGACGTGCCCGTTACAGGGTTATCAAGTCATTTCAACGAAAAAATGATGCTTTCATTAGTTTTCTTTCATATAAATCGATTTTTCCACAATCGCGAGGAGGTAGACCAATTTTGGGACCAGATTTCACGTCAGTGTGATAAAATCTACGGGAAATGATGTATAGCATGTCAAAAAAATTTCTTACCGTGCACGGTATTCGATAAATCACAATTTTGTTGAAATACTCCAAGTATCACAGATTTTCAAAGTTAACAAACGTTGGTACCGTAATTTCTCTATTTTTCTTTTATACTGCAATATTTCAACTTTAATATAAAAAAATCATCGACTTCCGTTTCCGGTTGCGAGAGAGATTGGCGTGTACAGTGAGCGGAGAAGTGTTTGTTGAGAGGAAGGGAAGAGTGAGAGGTGTGAGAGGTGAGAGAGTGTGGGAGAAGAGAGCGAGAGGAATAGGGGTAGCTGGGCAATTAAAGGGGAAGAGTGAAAAAGGGAGCTGGAAGGTGTGAGAAAGGTGGAAGTGAGTGAGTGATTGGAGGTTAGGTTGGCGGCATCCTTCGTGAGGCGAACGCGGGAGTAGAGAGAAGGAGTGGTAGATGACGCTGATTGGTGGCGATAGGGTCAGGAGGAAAGCGGGAAATTTGAAGGTAGTATAGGTAGTGAGAGTAAGAGGAAGAAATGAGTAACAGAGGGGAAGGGGAAATGGAAGGTGGGAAAGGGGAGAGGGGTGAGGGGGGAAAGCCGACGGTCACGGAAAAGATAGGGAGAGGGGGAGGAAGTAGTGGGAGCAGTTTTGACAACCTATGGAAGAAAAGGGGGAGGGAGCAAGGGGATGAGGGGGACGACGAGGGCGAAGGGGAAAGGGGAATATTTAAAAAGAGTGCGAAGACGAAGAGGACGCCGAAGGAGGTTCGGAAAGAGACGGAAGGGTTAGGCAAGGGTTGGGAGAACTTGATTGGAGAGATGATGGCGGGGTTGAGGGAAATAAAAGAAGGGATGAGGGAAATGAAGGAGGAGATGGCGGAGATGAAGGAAATAAAAGAGGGGATGAGGGAAATGAAGGAGAGTATGACGGAGATGAGGGAAATAAAAGAGGAGTTGAGGGAGATGAAAGAGGAGCTGGAGAAAGAGAGAGCGGGGAGAAGAAGGGAGAGAGAGAAGTGGGAAGAGGAAAGGAGGGAAGACGTGGAAAAGAGGGAAAGGCTAGAGAAAAGAATGGAAGGACTAGAGGGAAAGGTGGAGAAGGTAGAGAGGGAAGGGAGGGAAAAGGGGGGAGAAGGGATAGAAGATAGGATGGGGAAGGGGGAAGTAGAGGAGAATAGAAGGAGGATAAGGAGGATGGAGGTAAAACAGGATAGAAAGGTGAGGGAGGAGAGGAGAAACAACGTGGTAATAAGGGGGATTCGAGCGGAGGGTGAGGGCATGGAAACTGAGGTGAAGAGGGTGTGGGAGGTGATGGGTCTGAAGGACGAGGGAATTAAGGAGATAAGAAAGATAGGAGGGGTGGGAAAGGAGGGGAGAGGGATGGTACTGGTGAAGATGGTGGACAGGGAACAGAAAAGGAAGGTGATGAGGGAAAGGGGTAAGTTAAGAGGGAAAAAGGAAAGGTTAGATGACGACCTGACGGAGGAAGAGAGAAGAGCAACGTGGAAAATTGAAAGGGAAGCGGAGAAGGAGAGGAGGGAAGGAAGGAGAGTACAGGTGGGATACATGAAAATGTGGGTGAATGGAAAGTTGAAGCAATGGGACGAAATAGAAGAAAGTGGTTAGATGAGCAGGGAAACGGGCAGGGGAGGTAAAGGGGCGGGAGGGAGGGAAAGAAGGGGGAAAGGATGGGAAGAAGATGGAAAGGGAGGTTAAGGTGACATTCTGGAATGTGGCGGGATTGAGGAACAAGGACGAAGACTTCTGGAAAGGGTTGGAGGAGTGGGATGTGATAATGTTGATGGAGACATGGCTAGAGGAGAGAGGATGGGAACAGGTAAGGAGTAGGATGCCAAGAGGGTATGTATGGGAAGTGCAGTGGGCAAGGAGAGAGGAAAAGATGGGGAGGGCAAAGGGGGGTATGCTAATGGGAATAAGGAAGGAGATAGAGACGGTGAGGGGGGAAGGGGGAGGAAGGGAGGGGGTGATGGGTATAAAGATGAGGATAGAGGGGGGATGGTGGAAGGTAATTGGGGTGTATGTAAATGGGGACTTGCGGGAGAAGTTGGAGGTGCTGGGAGAATGGATAGAAGGGAGAGAAAAAGGTGTGAGGGTGATTATAGGGGGGGATTTTAATGCGATGACGGGAAGAGAAGGGGGTGGGATAGGAGGGGAAGATGAAGATGAGGGAAAAGGGAAAGGGAGTAGGAAATCCAAAGATGAGAGGATAAATGCAGAAGGAAGGAGGTTGTGCGGGTATTTAGAGGAGAGGGGGTGGGGGATACTAAATGGGAACGTAAAGGGAGATGAGTTAGGGGAGTGGACGTTCATAGGAAAGAGGGGGAATTCGGTGATAGATTATGTATTGGGAGATGAAGATACGAGGGATGGGGTGAAAAGGATGAAGGTTGGGGAAAGGGTGGACTCAGATCACCTGCCCCTGACGGTATGGCTTAAGGGAGAAAGGGTAGGGGGAAAAAGGAGGGGTGAGGGAGGGAGGAGAAGGCTGATGGGGTGTTGGACGGAAGAAGGGGTGGAGGAGTTCAGGGGGAAATTTGGGAAGAAGGATGGGGAAGGGAAGGGAGTAGAAGAGGATTGGAGAGAATTGAAGGGTAGAGTAAAGGAGGCATTAGAGGAAATGGGGAAGAAGAAAAGAGGGGAGAGGAAAGGTTGGTGGGATGAGGAATGTAAAGAAGAAAAAAGAAGGTGAGGGAGGAGTTGAGGAGATGGAAAAAGAGGGGTGGAGAGGGGATAGAAGTAAAGGAGAAGAAGTTAGCGTACAAGAAACTATGCGAGGAGAAGAAGAAAAAGGAGAGGGAAAAGTGGGAAAGAGAGGTGGAGGGCATAAAAACGGAAAGGCAGGTATGGCAGCTGATAAGGAAGGAAAGGAGGAAAGGGTCACGGGTGGATGAAAGAATAAGGATGGACGAGTGGGATAAACATTATAGGGAATTATTGGGGGGAGTAGAGTGGAGGGTGAGGAAGGGAGAGGCAAAAAGGAGAGATGAGGATGGAGAAGAGGAAATAGAAAGGGGAGAGATCAGAAGGGTGGTGAAGGGTTTGAAAGAGGGAAAAGCGGCAGGTGGGGATGGGATACCGAACGAGGTGTGGAAGTATGGAGGGGAAGAAGTGGAGGAGTGGCTATGGAGGGTGTGCAATAGGGTATGGAAAGGGGAAGGATGGCCGGATGACTGGACGGAGGGGGTAGTGGTACCAATAGCGAAGAAAAGGGAAAGTAGAAAGGTGGGGGACTACAGGGGAGTAACGCTAACGCAAACGGCATATAAGGTGTATGCAGCGATTTTGGCAGAAAGACTAAGAAAAGAAGTGGAGGGGAAGAGGATACTGCCAGACAGTCAGACGGGTTTCAGGAAAGGGTTGGGATGTATGGATAATATTTACGTGCTCAATCATATAGTGAATAGGCAGGTGAGGAGGAAGGAAAGAAAGTTGGTAGTGTTGTTTGTAGACCTGAAAGCGGCGTTTGACTCGGTGGATAGGGATGTATTGGTGGGGGAGTTGAGGAGAAAGGGGGTGAGGGAAGGGTTAATAGGGAGATGTGAGGAGATTCTAAGGGAAACGAGAGGCAAGGTAAGAGTAGGGGACGAGGAAGGGGAAATGTTTTGGACAGCAAGAGGGGTGAGGCAGGGGTGTCCGCTAAGTCCTCTGTTGTTCACGCTGTTATTGGCGGACATAGACGAGGAACTCGAAAGGGGTGGATGGGGAGGGGTGAAAGTGGGAGGAAGAAGAGTATACACCTTAGCGTATGCGGACGATATAGCGATGCTGGCGGAAGAGGAGGAAGGGATGAAAGGGATGATAGGGGCGCTAGAGCGCTATATGGATAGGAAAAGGCTGCAGCTAAACGCGGAAAAGTCAAAGATAATGAGGTGTAGGAGGGGAGGGGGACGGTGGAAGAAGGTGACGTGGTTGTGGAAAGGTAAGGCACTAGAGGAGGTCAGTAGGTATAGGTATCTAGGATATGTAATAAAGAGGGATGGGGGTCAGGAAGAGCAAGTGGCGGAAAGGATAAGGAAGGGGGCGGCAGTGATGGGACAAGTGTGGGGAATAGGGAAGAGGAGGTTTGGAAAGGACTGGGGTAGGAGGATTTGGCTTTTTGATAAATTAGTGTGGCCGGTGATGAGTTACGGAGTAGAAATATGGGGGTGGAAGGAAAGGGAGGGTATGGAAAGGATGCAGGAGAGATACCTAAAGTGGGTGTTAGAAGTAGAAAAGTGTACGCCAGGGTATATGGTTAGGGAAGAATTGCAAAGAGAGTTAATGAGGGGCAGGGCGGGGTTGAGGGCATGGGGGTATGAAAAGAAGTTAAGAGAGGGCAAAGGAGGGGAATTAGCGAGATTGTGTTGGGAAGAGATGAGAGGGAGGGAAAGGAGGGGAGTAGTAAGAGAAGGGTGGGAGAAGGAAAGACGGGATTTCTTTGAGGATAAGGGGTGGACAATACAGGAGATGGAGGAAATGATGGAGGAGAGGAGAGAGGAGGTAAGTGGGGAGCTGGTAAAAAGGGAGAAGGAAAGGCAGAGGGAGGAAAGGTGGGAAAAGATAAAGAAATCAAGATATAATAAGTGGTATGGGATGGTAAAGGGGGAGGGTCTGCCGGGATACTTAACGAAAGGATGGGGGGAGAGTAGATGGCAGAGGGTGGCAAAGTTTAGGTTAGGAAATGGTATGAAAGAGGGAAAATATTGGATGGATGAGGAGGAGAGAAAATGTAGAGTGTGTGGATGGATAAGTGAGACGTGGGAGCATGTATGGGAGGAATGTATGAGGCTGGATGAGGAAGGAGGTTGGCAGGAGAAGATGGGGGAAGTGTTGGATGATGAGGGGGGAGGGGAGAAGTGGATGAGGAGGGTGGAGGAATGGAGGGAAGGTGCAAATGGAGGATTGGGATGAATGGGGAGCGACCGGAAGAGGGGGTCCGCGGGATAGGGAAGGGGAGGTGTAGGAGGAGGAGTGTGTGTGCGTGTGGGTGCGTGAGAGAAAAGAGTGGTATGCTATGTTTTATTTGTTTGCCTTTTTTCCTTGCTGATGACAAATTTACGGCAGTTATTTATTTTATTTATTTTACATAATGTAATAGATTAAATGTATTTTATTTTATTTTTTTATGTTTATTTTTATTTTATTTTATTATATTGTATTTATGGCGAGCGGTATGGCGAGCGTTATAGTTGATTTGTTATATTTTATTTTATTTTGATATATTGTTATTATTTTATATTTTTAGGTCCGTTTTTTTTTTAGGTTATTATGCGTATGATATTGAAAAGCGACAAGTAGCTCTCTCTCTCTCTCTCTCTCTCTCTCTCTCTATCGGTGTAACTAGGGGTATGCGATGTTGCGAGTGGAAGGAGATGAGATGTAATAGGATTGTAACCCTGAGGGGAACAATAAATGAATATATATATATATATATATATATATATATATATATATAAAAATCATCGCTCTATCTCATTTTTATCAACAGTTTTTTGATTTTGACGCAAACAGTATTCGGTTAATTCATATTTTTGTATGAAATATGTATATTTTTGTAGAAAAATTGTAAATACGAATTGCTTTCTAAACATTTCGAAAATCTACTATCAACCATTTCATGGAATAATAAGAATCTAAGAACGTTGATATATTATTTTAAATTTATTAAAATCGTTCAAGAAAATAAGTAATCATAATACGTCTTCTGCTTCTTGTAATTGATCTAAACAATTTTTATTTTGCATAAAGATCCGTAGTCTATTCATGAGATACCCAGGTACTCGGGAAATATTTGTTTACCCAAATATCCGGGTACCAGGGTAACTTTTGTTTACCCTCGAGTGATCCTCGGGCCTAGACCAAACCACGAAATACCATAACTGCCGAGCTTCGCGACCGGGGGAGATTCGCAACCTCCCAAAGGGATTCACACAACCCAGTTAAGGGGGCCGGTAGGCATTTGGCCTTGACTGCCACGCCAATCCTCGAACGGTCCTCGAACGGTCAGTAGGGAAAACTGATTGTGGAATGGTTAACATTTTTTTGTGGAACTACGTCGCGTCACCGACGAGATATATATAAAGACTGCCAGCCCCCGTGTTAAACTGCGAGTCTCAAAGTGGGTGCCAGGTGGGTGCTGGGATCGGTCGGTAACGGCCCCAATGTCGAGATACTCTCGTCGGTTGTGAAACTAAGAACGTGGAACTATCACCACAGACGAGGTATAGGAGTAGACCAATCACCCAATGTATTTTTCTGTCTCACGCTCGGGGGGCTCTAGAGCCCCCGTACCATTCCGTGTCACATCCTACCGTATCATCCAGAACTAATATTGTCGAACCGATATTCTACAATGGCGCTGTTGCTGATATAATTTTAAATCTCATGTCGAGGATTCATATGATGAATGAAACAAAAGAATGTTGTTTCCTCTTAATTCAATTACGGCTGACACGCGAGTGCATCGAAGGAGACGTAATGTAATAATAATAATAACGTAACGTTTCCGGCTGAGAATATTTTGGTCCCGGATCGAATCCCGCATGGAATGATTTTTTTTTCGTTAAACACTTTTTTCTTGTTCTTTCTACTACGTCAGTCTTCTTCCCTGTGCAATTACAACTACAACAGTGTAATAACATAATTATAAGAAATTAAATTAGTTCAATATTAGCCAAAAGTAAGAACGTAGTTTAAATTTAATTTTAAAAAATACGACGTCGATATCATTAATTTCATTTGACTATTTAATAGCTACCTATTCAATCTACTTCTGATATTGCTTTTCATTTGCAGCATATATATTCTAATAAATTTAATTATTTGGGATTGATAAAAGATTGAACAACAATATTTATAATAACTAGTTTTGAACATTTTTTAAGGGTAATTAAATTTAAAAAACAAAAAGAATTATTTAAAAATACAAAATATATTTCAGTGCATACCATTAAACCCGATTCTTTTTAATTTTTTCAGTTTAAATTTCACTTTGATATCTTTTTTAGTTCAAAAGTTATAGCAAAATATGCGCCTCGCCGAACCGGGAATCGAATGCGCTACTTCCAGACATAGTTGGGCATTATTTAGATAAAAAATTATTGAAATAACAATTCGAATAAAAGATACTTCATCTTTATTCGTTATTCGAAGGTTCGAATAAAAAAGGTATCTTTATTCGACGAGTATCGAATAAATAATTTTATTCGACGAGAATTTATCCGACGAATAAAGATACTTTTTTTTATTCGAAGCGGATTTATTCAAACTACGAGAAATTTTTTCATCTTTCATCTGTATCTTTTATTCGAAGGCTTCGAATAAATGTTCGAATAACTTTTGCCGAGCGCCAAGCTTCAAAGACCCAGCGACGACGGACGACATACAATGTAAGCGGATGGAGAATCGGGCACGTATGAAAGTTTAAACTTTTAGATTTTTCAATATATCCTCATAAAATTGTGACGACTGAATGGACGGGATTTTTCTGATGCAAATGAGGTGAAATTCGAGTATAATCGAACAAGTTTCACTGATACGTAATGTTACGATAAAAATTACAATCTCATTAAAGACAGTCCAAATGATGTCGTGTTTGGACTCATTTTGATCGGGATAAGCTCTACAACTCATTCGTATTAACAATATTGTTCTGATGAAAAGCATAAAAGCATAAATTGCCAATAATTCTCGATTCTCCATCTGCTTACATTGTAGGCTGTTGGTCGGTCGCTGGTCTTTGAAGTTCCGAGCTCGTAGAGTCGGGAGGTATCGGTGTGAAACAACTACCAATCCAATTGCAAAACTTCTTTATTATGCATTATTTTTTATGGGACTTGCGGCAAGTAGTTCGTGGCATTCTTCTGATTAAAATGACACTAAACACGGTACAAATTGGAATGTATTTAATATTTTTATCCGTAGATTTATTCGAAGGCTTCGAATAAATTTTCGGGTAAGTTTTGCCAGCTCGACGAATAAACGGCGACGGCGGCCGACGAGGACAGACGAGCGCCGAACGTCGAAGACCCAGCGACGACCAAACAGCATACAATGTAAACGGATGGAGAATCGCGCACGAATGAAAGTTTAAACTTTTAGATTGTTCAATATATCCTCATAAAATTGTGACGAGCGAATAGAGGGGATTTTCCTGATGAAAATGATGTCAAATTCGGGTGTAATCGACCAAGTTTCACTGATACGTAATGTTACGATAAAAATTACTATCTCATTAAAGACAGTCCAAATGATGTCGTGTTTGGACTCATTTTGATCGGGATGAGCTCTACAAATCATTCGTATTAACAATATTGTTCTGATTAAAAACATAAAAGCTTAAATTGCCAATAATGTTGGATTCTCCATCTGCTTACATTGTAGGCTGTTGGTCTGTCTTTATAAAAAAATCTTTATTCGTCGAATGAAATCATTACGTGTGGAATAGAGATAACATCATTATTTTTATTTGATGCGTAACAAATCATTTTTTTATCTTTTATTCGCTGTTTGAAATGTCTATTTCAATAAAAATTTGCCCATCTTTGCTCCTACAATTATATGATTTTATATTATATTAATTCATCCACGTGATTCTCTCTCAAACTCTATACTATTCGGAATAGTACGTTAAATAAACGCTACTCTGGTTTTCAACATATTTCTGTTCCCACAGGTCGATTCTTCGAACAATTATCTATTGAAAAAGTGTAAGGAAATAATGCTTGTTCATGAAATATTTTTAAATTACAAATTAATGCTAAAATTATGCTTTAATCATTTCTTACGTAAAATATTTTTACGAATTTTTTGTCTTTGATATTAGTTTTACTTTTAATATTTTAAATCTTAAAAAGCAACACTAAAAAAAAATATCTGTTTAATTTGAATACGTTTGGCGGAGAATGTAACATTTGATAATCGATATGGTTCCGTGATGATTCCCCTTCTCACCGACGAGAATTTCCTTCGTGGTCTTCTGCACCGACGAGATACCGTCATTGACCTTCTGTTTCTTACTCTAGCCAAAATCTATCCTAGAGGGCGGTAGAAAACACCGTGTTTTTCGAGCGACACATTCTCCCGTAAGGCTGGCAGTCTTTATATACAGGGTGGCCCACATAACTCTGAACAGCTCAATATCTCGAAAACTATGCCATCGATTTTAAAGTTCTTAGTCTTAAATTGCATGGAACTGAAGGGCCTTTCTGACTACATAAACGTGAAGTGGCCTCCCTTCCCCTTTAACGGGGGAGGGGAGGTACCTTTGTAATTTTAAATGGAACTCCCTATAATATGTTACATATTTAGATTCTACCAGAAAAAACACGTCAATTTTGTCTGAAACATTTTTTTGTCAAATACTTCCATGATGAGATATAACAGTTTGAAGTTTGGAGTTGTAGGTACTTGAAGCGCTCGGAAATAGCGTTATGGAATTATACGCGCTTGAGTCCTTTGCTTATTCATGAAGAAACACAAACAATAATATTTACAATTCTTGAGTTTGACTCACTTATCTATGAAAACGTTTTCAGTTTAGAGCTGTTATTCAAGCAGTAACATTGTGATTATGGCTACTTTTGACACAGAAGTGAATATGTTATTAACGTTAGGTGTTTTTTGAACGTTATGGGATCAAAAAATGTCATGCAACATTTCATATTTTAGAAAAGCGGCTTCGCGAGCACGGTGAATTGTGTAAAAAAACTCACAATGAACCTAAAGCTGTCACTAATGAAAATAACAGTGCCAGTATTCTTGCTGCAATTACATTAAATCCTCATATTAGTCAACGTACACTTGCACAAACATCACATATTAGTCGTTCATCAATTCAACGAATTTTGAAACGGCAAAAGTATCATCCATATCACATGGTTTTATCACAAGAGCTTTCGATAGCAGATTACGATCACCGCGTAAGATTTTGTGAGTGGCTGCAGGGTGTTGTGGAAAATGACTTTTTGTGCAAAATACTTTTTTCCGATGAGGCCACTTTTATGAATTCAGGGCATGTAAATAGACATAATCTGCATTATTGGGCCGTGGAAAACCCAAATTGGATGCGATGTGTTCCCTTTCAACATCGATGGTCTTTAAATGTTTGGTGTGGCCTAATAGGAGATTTTGTGATTGGACCTTATTTTTTTCAAGAAACTGTAACATCTGCAAGTTATTGTGATTTCTTAAAAAATCATTTGCCTGCGCTTTTGGAAGATGTGCCACTGCACGTTAGAAGAGAAATGTGGTTCCAACAAGACGGCGCTCCTCCATATTTTGCAATCATCACCAGGCAATTTTTGAACGAAAAATTTGGGAACAAATGGATAGGTCGTGGGGGACCTCGTCAATGGCCTCCTCGATCCCCCGATCTAACACCATTAGATTTTTTCTTCTGGGGATATGTAAAGGACAAAGTTATGTTTGAAACACCGACGACAAAAGAGGATATGAAACAAAGAATACGTGACGCTTGCGCTTCAGTGACTCCCGAAATGTTAAAAAATGGTAGAACAACTTTGATGTTTCGAGTAAATAAATGTTTAGAAGCCCGTGGTGGGCATTTTGAACATTTAATTTAAAGTACATTTTATTTCTTCACGAATAAGCAAAGGACTCAAGCGCGTATAATTCCATAACGCTATTTTCGAGCGCTTCAAGTACCTACAACTCGAAACTTCAAACTGTTATATCTCATCATGGAAGTATGTGACAAAAAAATGTTTCGGACAAAATTGACTTGTTTTTTTCTGTAGAATCTAAATATGTAACATTTTATAGGGGGTTCCATTTAAAATTACAAAGGTGCCTCCCCTACCTCGTTAAAGGGGAAAGGAGGCCACTTCACGTTTATGTAGTCAGAAAGGCCCTTCAGTTCCATGCAATTTAAGACTAAGAACTTTAAAATCGATGGCATAGTTTTCGAGATATTGAGCTGTTCAGAGTTATGTGGGCCACCCTGTATATAAAAGTTTATAGCATTTTCCAAAGTTTTATACATATATGTATACAATATATAAAACCGAGAAGTTAGCCGCGACGTCTTAGTGACGACGATACAACGAAGACCATTCGGCGCGATGTCTCGATATCGTAACATATCGATACTCGTAACACTATATTTGACAAAGTGACGAAGTTTCTGTCAAAATCAAAGAACTTTCGATAGAAATGAGATAGAGCTATGATTTTTTTTTTTGGAATGTAAAATATTGCAAAATAAGGGAAAAATAGAGAGTCTATGGTACAAACATGTTTTAACTTTGAAAATAAACTTGGAATATATAAACAAAATTGTGATTTATCCAATACCATGCATGGTTAGATTTTGTCTTGACATTCTGTACATCTTTTTTCGTAGATTTTATCACGCTGACTTCAAATCCGATCACACAATTTGTCTGTCACCTCAGGATTTCCAAAAAATCGATTTATGCGAAAAGAAACTAATGAAATCACAATTTTCCGTTGAAATGATTTGATAACCCTCTGGTTATTTTGGTTCAGAGGCCAAAATGTAAATTTCGCGAAGCGTTCGAAACAAGCGTGGCGTCACGAGATGCTAAGGAGAAGCCTCGACCTTCGGCCTGCTATATTTAATCAAAATGAAATCGGTTCTTTGAAGTGAAATTGATATTATAAATATACAATGATAAAACATAATGAAATTAAAAAAAAAATACGTTAGTAGACAGGATTTGAATACTGGTCGTCCGGCAGAGTTGGGCAGTATCCGATGAAAAATTTATTTGAACGTTCTTCGGATACAAATTCTCTGTTCTTTTGTTTCTATTCGAAGTCGGATGAATCGCGAGAAGTTATTTGTATCTTTATTCGACGAGCGTCTGGTTTCGAGATTTGTATTCGACGTGCCTCCGGATGATTTTCTGGCTATGTTCAGGATTTATTCGGATGGTCGATTGCAACGCCCCCATTTATTCGACGGATTTATATGTAGATACTCGGCGTCCGCCGACCATCCGAACGATTTTAGGCGTCGAATAAAAATTAATTTCAGAATGTATTCGAAGGCAGATGTCGCGGCGAAATTTATTCGTAACTTTTATTCGATATCCGAAGCTCGATGTGGCCAGACGATTTATTTGAGGATTTATTCGGGACGAGTATTTGGCAGAGATGAAAATGAAATGTATCTTTTATTCGAAATTGTATTCGATGTTCGGATGGCCGACTTTTTTATCCGACGTTGCCAAGCCATAATACGTAAATACGTACCACGGTACAGTGACTACCATTACTAATCGAACACTTTTTATCGTTTAAACTTTTAACGCTTGTTTACATAAATAAATTTTTATTATTTAAACAATTGTTTAAACAAATAAATTTTTGTTATTGAAACAAATGTTTACACCAGTACATTTTTACTAGTTAAACGCTAGCTTACACAAATAAATTTGTATTATTTAAACAATTGTTTAAACAAATAAATTTTTATTATTGAAACAAATGTTTACACCAGTACATTTTTACTAGTTAAACGCTAGATTACACAAATAAATTTGTATTATTTAAACAATTGTTTAAACAAATAAATTTTTATTGAAACAAATGTTTGCACCAGTACATTTTTACTAGTTAAACGCTAGTTTACACAAATAGATTTTTATTATTTAAACAATCGTTTAAACAAATAAATTTTTATTGAAACAAATGTTTGCACCAATACATTTTTACTAGTTAAACGCTAGTTTTCACAATTAAATTTTTATTATTTAAACGACTGTTTAAACAAATAAATTTTTATTATTAAAACAAATGTTTGAACCAGTACATTTGTATTATTGAAACAAATGATTAAACCTGTACATTTTTATTACTTAAAATATTGTTTAAACAAACACATTTTTATTACTTAAACAATTCAGGTCAGGAAAGATACATTCTGAGTTGCGAGTATCTGCCGAAATTGACCGTCGAATACATGGGGGCGCTGCTAAAAACTATCGAATAAAAATCAAAGATACTTTGCAACTCATCAGCTGTATCTTCGGATACATTCTCTCAAATAAAAAATCTCGCCGCTAGAGGCGTCGGATACGCATAGCCGTTGCTCCGCAATTCGGATGACCCACGGACGACAAATGAAAATCGTGAAAAGTATCCGACGGATAGACTGTGGTGAATATGTATCCGAGAGAAACGAGTTCGAATAAAAAATAGATTTCATTTATTTGTATTCGAAATTTTAAAATAAATTTTTGCCCAACTCTGTCGTCCGGTTGAAAACTTGGTACGCTGCAGTCGCGCGAAACCGAATCTTGTTGTACCGTAGAAAAAATAATCGAAATGAAACTTTAATCGTTAATATCGCGAAAATTATTGAGTATCTGCCCCTATAATGGTGTATATTTGTGAACAGGACAACGAGATCTATAAGTATGCAAAGTTTCAACAGAATCGGTGACCCGAAGGTCGTGGCCTCTAACGAAACGTGCAAGGGTCAGAAACTTTTTCAAATTGCCGCTTCAATATTGCAATGAGCAGTTTATAAATGGTCAATTGTCTTTCCTAAAGGTTCAATCTAGGTCTGTCCAGAGGCCAAAATGCGAATTTCTGCCTCGTCGTCGAGTAATTAGCAATATTCGGCAGCCTACCGCCAGTCGCGAGGCGTTCGAAGCAAGCGTGACGTCACGAGATGGGTAGCGAAACGTGCAAGGGTCAAAATCTTGACAAACTTACGCTTCAATATTGCAATGAGCAGTTTCAAAGTGATCACTTGTGTTTCCTAAAAGTCCAATCTACGTTTGTCCAGAGCCCAAATTGCGAATTTATACCACATCGTCGAGTAATTTGCAATATTCGGCAGCATACATATGGTATCGTACATATGTAAACCTGTACTATCGATCTGCATTATCGACCGTATTCTATCGCAAGGTACAGTGTTTGCCGCGTGGCGCTGGTATGCGGAACCGCGAAATGCTGCCTTTTTTTCTAGACATTTATGCCTTAAATAAGTAAGTAATCAATTAAAAATGCATACCACCGTGTTTGTACATGTCTTCGCTATGTCTGTATAGAGCCCTTTTTTTCGATACGAACACTAAATCTCTCGAAATTAAGAGAATCTCTCTACGGCAGCCATCTTGTGACATGATCCTTGCTCCAGAAAGCGAGATTTCTGCCGAATATTACAAATTACTCGACGATGAGGTAGAAATTCGCAATTTGGGCTCTGGACAGACCTAGATTGGATTTTTAGGAAACACAAGTGACCACTTTTAAACTGCTCATTGCAATATTGAAGCGTCAATTTGTCAAGATTTTGACCCTTGCAAGTTCATATACGTATATGGATTTCATGTATGTGTGTGGTTACACAGAGGCGACCTGCCGGCCCCCTTAAGGTCGACCCAAACAAGACGGGTCTCACCGTTTCCGGGAACGGGGCACGTTTTCCTATGCCATACAGAGTTGGCCGTGTTCGAAGGCCACTTGAGAGGCGCTCAAGATGCTCGCAACAAAGGCGAAGTGCCGCGCACCACGGGGGTTAGCCCCAGAACCCCAGAACCGTTTACTCCCCTCTTACCCCTGAGGATCCTATGGTAGAGCCGACCGGGCCGCGGCCGGGGTTTCACGAAATATTCTTGCGAAGAATACTCAGCGACCCCGGTCGCCGTGGCGTGGCCATGGCGAAGGGAGAAAAACATTATAAATGTTGTATTATTTAAAAAACTACTTCACCGCTGATGATGACCTATCAATCGAATCTCAATGGATTTTTCGATGTTTTAAAAATTGTTGATTTTACAGACGCGTAAAAATACGTGTCACCCTTTTTTCATTATATTATAAAACTAGAACTATCACGCCGATGAAAATGAGTTTTTGGAAGCTTATAGCGAAAACATAAAAGCGTTTACCGAAAATGTTGTCATTTGGAAACAATTTTTTTTTCACCATTTATTTGGCAATTATTTTAAACATATGCTATGTTTTCGTAGCAGGTACCTTTGTAAAAATGTGAAAAAATTGAGGTTA
This sequence comes from Halictus rubicundus, assembly GCF_050948215.1. Lineage (NCBI taxonomy): Eukaryota > Metazoa > Arthropoda > Insecta > Hymenoptera > Halictidae > Halictus > Halictus rubicundus. Next base: position 4,277,432 of record NC_135150.1, on the reverse strand, counting down.
TAGCCCCAAGTGTCTCCTTTACGGACCTGTTTTTAAAAAAGCGGAAACTTTAAAATTGACGAAATTAAAGTTATTTGAAGTGAACGCTGCACCGCGATACACTGCCTCGCACGGTTGGCCCTGTGCCCGGGAGGCCATAGGCCTAACAGCTTCCCGGTCTCTGCTTGTACCGTGCGCCAACTGTGCTAGGCTATGTATCGCGGTGCAGCGTTCACTTCAAATAACTTTAATTTCGCCATTTTTAAAGTGTCACCATTCTTGACAAGCGTACCGTTAGGTGTGCCTATCCCCACCTCAGCTGCGCCCGTAGTCCCATTGTTTTGGCTTCGACGTCACCCGCTACATAGTAGTCTACATAGTAGTGAAACGAGGCCTGCCCCTTCTAGTCTGAACCAATCAGCCGCGCATTGGTACCTCTACTCTTTACAACGAGACGAGGCAGTGAAGTATCAGCGTGCGTCCTTTGCTAATTATCTTGGAAGGATAATAACTTCAACTCTGTCCCACTCGACTGGCTATGTTTACGTCTACTGCCTCGTCTCATTGGACAAGATATAGATACGTCACCGCATTCCTGCCAGGGAACCTTCCATCTAACCATTTTTAGATCATTATGGACAAGAATTCAGAAGTTTTCCATATACATACATTTTTTCGCTAGCGACCCTTACTTCAGAATGTCTAAAGAATATCCAGCAATTTTATGAACCTAAAATAATGAATATTACAATAAATAGTTTTACGGCTTCGCGAATTACAAAACGAAATTTCAAAGAGAAAGATGAAGAAACGTAAAATACAGCCATATTTATTCAAATTTTTTCACACTTGAACCAGTGGTAAAATTTGCAAAACAAAGATATTTCTAATATTTTTTAATTAAGAAATGACATTCACTAAGGAAAAAATAAATTATTTGAGAACAGCAGTCTTTTGTGATACCCCCCCCCCCCCCTCAACCTCCGCCTCCCATTTTCTCTTGGACCACAACATACTTCAATGTCATCAAAATTCGAGACATAGTCCCCCAAAAATGATCGAATTCACATGGAATGATCCCCTTCCTAATGTGGATATTTCCTTAAAAAAAAAAATAACAACTATTCTCGTTTTTACAATATATGTATGTATAATTTACATACAATACAAGGATGTATGATGTTTCACCAAGAGGCAGGAAGGTTTCCTATTTCCATGGTATTGTAAAGGGGAGATACCGATAGTTTACCTAAGGAACCGTGAAGGCCCTAAAAACATTTTTTCTCGCTCGAGATAATGACCCAACCGGGGCGAGCAGAAATATAGTCGAGAACACTGAAGCTCCGTCGACTCAACCCCTACACCCTGGTTTCGAATCTAGCGGCCAAACGTGCCCAGTCTCTACCCGGTCTTGTTTGGGTCGACCATTAGCCGGAAACCAGATACTATCATTGCCTACTTAAGAAGTTACAAATTTATAATATAATTTCTAATTTTTTGTAATAGTAGATAATATAATGTGGTATGTCGTTGAATTTGTCTCGGAAAATGCTATCGTATTATGATAAAAAATGTGATTCCATTTAAAAAAAAATTAATTTGATTTTGAAATTTCTCCCCCTACCTTTCGAGTCCTGAAAAAAATTACACCATATGATTCTTCCCTTCCTATTGAACAGTTTTTGTAAATAATTTTTTTTCGTAACTTTAGTGCGTCACGAAATATTTCCGTTTTCAGATAAACAAAACACTTTGTATATATATACATATATAAAATGTTAGACACATAAAAACATTAAACATGTAAACAGTTAAAAGTTACGCACCTTAAATTCGCAGTATAATTATGAAATAGTATTGGCGGAGCAGTGGTGTGAAAAATTAGTCAACGAATACCATGAATTCATAAGTATATCAGAATGGGCCGCCGGGAATCACTCTGCGCTGAGCGTGCAGTTCGAAACAAGTTGTGGACATGTGGACGAAATTCACTTTTAATGGGCGGAACCCCAGTTACTATATTTGCAGTATTTACAGGATTGAACGGATGAGAAGACGATGAAGAGACAAGAAAGCCGCGAGAATGAGATGAGATTTATGAATGATAGTTCGAAGAACCGTCGCGATAATTACGAGAACAATACTATCCCTGTTTAGCTCGAGTCCGGCAAGCGACTGATCCTGCTGTGCATGGCAAAAAAAAATTTTTAGGGCCTCCACAGCTCCTTAGGTAAACTATCGGTATCTCTCCTCTACAACATCATGGAGATAGGAATCGTTCCTGCCTCTTCGTGAAACAGCATCACACATCCTTATATATTAACGTAAATTATACTTGTATTGTAAAAAAGAATAGTTGTTTTTTTTAAGGAAGTATCCACGTTAGGAAGGGGATCCCTAAGAGGATGCCTAGGGGATGCCTTGTGAATTCGATCATTTTTTGGGGACTATGTCTCGAATTTTGATGACATTTAAATACGTTGTGGTCCAAGTGAAAGTGGAAGAAATACGAAACAATACACCCAAAAGTGTCCGATATCGTGTGGAATGACTCAATCACATGATAATTTGTAGAATAAGAAAAATTAATTCCACATAAATTGCATCGTTTTGTCTTACGACACGAAAAAATGTATATGGAAAACTTCTGAATTCTTGTCCATAATAACCTAAAAATGATTAGATGGAAGGTTCCCTGGCAGGAATGCGATGGCGTATCTATATCTTGTCCAATGGGACGAGACAGTAGACGTAAACATAGCCGCTCGAGTGCGACAGAGTTTTTTTTTTTTTTAATTTATTTATTTATACAGGTCGCATCAACAACTAGGTCATTAGTGACCACAGATATTATATCATAATGTTACATTATTATATCTTTGTACTTAACATATATGTCACTTATAAGTATACTGAGGAGAACAAATTTTGTACTTGTTATATGTATACAATATTACAATGTGTGAAAAATTTTTGTGGATTTTAGAAATTTTAAGACTTGGTCTATATTCGACTTAACATTGAAACAATCACTTAAATTGTTGGGGATAGCCAAGCGTCTTCTTTGGAAGGAGAAAAGATGGCATTGTAGGATGAGATGTTCAATTGAAAGTGGTGTATTACATCGGGAGCATACGGGGGGAGGGTCTTTTAAAATTTTATGTAAGTGGGTCAGGTTAGTGTGGCCAATGCGAAGTCGGGTGATGACTACCTGGTCTCTTCTGTTAGTAATCGGGGGACAGTCGTTATTACGGAGGTCTTGTCTTACCAAGGATAGCTTAGAGGGAGGAGAATTAGACCATTTATTGTTCCATCTATCCCAGATTTCTCTTTTGATTTGTTTATTCAAATCTCTGTAAGAAGCCAAGTTGTTTGAAGGTATTTCTCTGGAGGCCTTTTTAGCCGCATCGTCCGCTGATTCATTGCCCAATATGCCTACGTGGGAGGGAATCCATGAAAAAATGATTTCTTTGTTGTTATTTTTAGCTTTGATTAAGGCATTGATGATATGTGTAATGATGGGGTCTTGGTTTTCCGAGTTAGATAAGCTCTCTAGGACACTAGCGGAATCAGTGAAAATTATCACGTGAGGGTCTTCAGCAGATGAAATGGATTGAACAGCCTGTAATATGGCATAGGCCTCACAAAAGAAAACAGAGCAGGAGTCATGAAGTTTGAAAAGTTTTCGATTATTGGGAAATATAACAGAACATCCACATCCATCGTTGGATTTGGATCCATCTGTGAAAACTTGGATATGATTAGAATATTTTTGGGATACCTCTACGAAGATATTTTTAAAAATAATGGGGTTCGTGAGATCTTTTTTAAATTCACATAAGGAAGATTCAATTTTTGGAGGGAGGAGAGACCATGGTGGTTCAGTTAGGGGGACAATAGGAAATAAAGGAGGGAAAGATTGAATAGTATCTGAAACGTAAGATTTGATACGTTGAGAAAGAGGTTTCGGGAAATTAGATGGCGAGGTGGATTAGATATGGTCGAGATGGTTCGCGAAAACTTTAGAATATGTGGGATTAGACGGTGTGGATATCAATTTTGCAACGTAAGTTAGACTAAGCTGTTTTCTTCTAAACTCCAAGAGGATAACATTACTTTCGGCCAGGATACTAGAAATAGGACTAGTTTTGAACGCTCCCAGAGCAAGCCTGAGACCCGTGTTTTGAACAGAGTTTAGAGAGCAAAGTAGTGACTCCTTAGCGGAGTCGAAAATAACAGACCCATAGTCCAATTTGGAACGAATAAATGCTTTATATGTGAGAATGATGATCTCTTTATTGGCTCCCCATTTTTGGGCTGATATCATTTTTATGAGATTTAATCTTTGTAGGGATTTATTCTTTATGTGTTTTATATGAGCAGACCAAGTGAGTTTTCGATCGAAGATAAGACCTAGAATTTTTATTTCGTGAGCCTCTTTGATTACATGATTAGCCAGGACTAGTTTGATGCTAGAGGATATCATATTTTGTCGTGAAAAGAGTATGTATTTTGATTTACTACTTGAGAATCTAAAACCTGTAAAAGATGACCATTTTTGAATTTTATTTAGAGTGTCTTGAAGGGTCAGTTGAGTGGTGTGAATATTTTTTCCACAGGTAATTATAGTGAGGTCGTCAGCATATATACAGAATTTGACCGGCTGGGGAATGCAGGTGGATGTTTCATTTATAGCTATGAGGAAAAGCGTGACGCTCAGAACTGATCCCTGGGGGGCACCATTCTGAAGGGGCACCTTCTGGGATATGTTATTAAGGACTTTAACAGATATAAGTCTATTTTTAAGGAAATTAGCAATAAAATTCAGAATTTTACCGTCAATACCAAGATTACGAAGGATATGGATAATTCTCTCGCGCCAAACCATGTCGTAGGCCTTTTCTATGTCAAGTGCCACAGCTATGGCATGTTGTTTAGTCGCGAAGGCGTCGCAAATTATAGATTCAAGATTCAGGAGGTAGTCGATAGTACTTCTGAATTTTCTGAAACCGTACTGATGAGGCGAGAGAAAGTTGATCTGATTAAGGAACCACAGAAGTCTTTTATTGATTATTTTTTCAAAGAGTTTACATATATTCGAAGTGAGAGAAATAGGTCTGTAACTTTCGGCTCTGCTAGGGTCTTTGTCGGGTTTTAGAATAGGTATAATAATAGCTTCTTGCCAAATACTGGGAAAGAAATTGGAAGACCAAATTTCATTAAAGATATCAGTTAGAAATACAAGAGCACAGTCAGGGAGGTTTTTTAGAAAAGTGTTAAAAATACCATCGGGGCCTGGACTGGAGTTCTTTAGGGTTTGTATATTAATTACAATTTCATGGAGTAGGATGGGATCATTGAGAGGATGGTTCTCATTCATGTTTAAAGAAATGTTGGTTACAGGGCTTATTTGGGAAGAGGAGGATTTGAATGCTCGGAAATCGTTAGTATAGTTACTATCACTAGAATTTTTTGCAAAATTTAAGGCTAAGTAATTCGCTATATCTTCAGGGGAGGATAGAATTTTATTTTCAGCGGTAATAATGGAGGCGATAGAATGATTACTTTTGGAGCCATTTAATTTTCTCATTTTGTTCCAATAGAGCGATGCGGGGGTTGAAGGATGAAGGGAATTTATAAAATCTTTCCATGATTGCCTTTTACATTCTTTAAAAGTGCGACGGGCTGTGGATCTAAGCTGCTTATATAGCGTAAAGTTTTCGGTTGTAGGTTGACGTTTGAAGTGGGAGAAGGCTCGTTTGTATTCTTTCAGAGCTTTTTGACATGAATCATTCCACCAGGGAACTTGTTTTTTATGATATTTATTCGATGTTTTTGGTATAGCATTGTTAGCAGAGTCAATTATAGTTTCCATAAAGAAGGATAATTTGTCATCGCGGTTTGTATGATGTGGAGCGAGAGAGCAAGAGTTTAGTTTATCAAATTTTTGAGCTATATGGTTTCTATATTTGGGCCAGTCAGCTTTTTTGAAAATCCAATGACTGGTCGGAGCACCATCAGGAATAGTAGAATTTAAATTACGTAAGGATATTGGGAAGTGGTCACTACCACAAGGGTTCCGGTTAGTGGTACAAGTGAAATAATGTGCTATGGAGGAGCTACAGATAGATAAGTCTATGGAGCTAAACGTTTTGGAGCTATTGTTGAAGTGGGTGGGTTGATATGTGTTTAACAAGGTCAGGTTGGGATCATCCAGAAGTTTCTCTATTATACGACCTCTGGAATCAATTTTTTTGGAGCCCCACATATAGTGGTGGCTATTAAAATCCCCCACTAGTAAGAAGGGTTTTGGCAGTTGGTTTAAGAAATGTTGGATTTCGGATAGTGTGAAGGCGTGGCTGGGTGGAATGTAACTGTTACATATAGTAACGTACCCGAAAGAGAACAATACTGAGTTTGCTATAACCTCGAAATTCGTATTGAGAGGGATTGTCTGATTAGCAATATTATTTTTTATAAATGTAGCTACACCCCCACTGGCGTGTATAGCATTTGAGCGATTTTTGTAGAAAGTTAGGTACCCTTTGATTGTAGCACAGTTTTTACCCTTAAAGTTGGTTTCTTGAATACAGATGACTCTAGGCTTTAGGTTATTTTTTAGTAAAACTAACTGTTCCCTTTGAGGGTGGAAACCGTTAATGTTCCATTGTAGAATTGATTCAGACATTTTTATTAGGCCCTATAATAGGGGAAATGTTTGAGTGATCTTCTATGTTTTCGTCGGATGTTCCTTCTTCTAGGTTGTCATCAGACGCACCGGCTTCAATGAGGGAGAGTTTTTTTAAGAGACGGCTGAATCTACTTTTCATGACTCTCTCCTTCAGGAGAGGATAGGTGGACCGGAGCGTGTGTGCTATTTTTCCCATATCATGATCAAATTCTTGGCAGATTGCTTCGATGTTGGCACATCCTGTTGTTTTGTCGATGAAATTTTTGAGTTGTATGTAGTTAAGGCATTTCCGGTCTTTGTTTTTATCTAGGTGATTTCTTATTTCAGATAGATGGTAATCGATGTCTATTGGCTCCTGCTTTATTTTCTTTTTTTTTATGTGTAATATCCTTGTCACCTTTATTCAGTTTCATACTGGAATCAGATATATTGTCGGAAGAATAATACAGGTCGCTGGATTTGTTGGAGGTTTTTTGTGCGATATACGTATTGCTTGAATCAGATGTGGAGAGAGGCCTTTTTGGATTATTGGAAGGAGGTATGAATATCGTGTTAGAAACGTTGTTATCATCCATAGCAGGTGGGACAATGTTTTTGTCCGAAGGAATCTCACCTTTGAGTGCAGGGGGAGGGATGTCTGTTATGCCAGTATTGCCAGTATATTCAATGTTTGTTGTGTCTTCTGAACAGTTTTTGGCCAGATGGCCCGACTGTTTACAGATGAAGCACTTGACGGCGTCTGAGGACAGATATATCCAGAAGGTTGTGTTGTCGAAATCAATCCTTAGCGACTCTGGTAATTTGCTAACATCTTCAGGGTGGACGAAAATTTGACGCCGGAAACTCGTAATATGAGCAAGACCGGGTTCAGTAAAACCCGCGCGCAGGGTGGTAATTTTTGAACCCATTCTTATGTTCATCTTTGCGAAGATATCTTCCAGGACGTTGTCAGGAATAATAGGGCAAACATTTGATAATATTATCCTCTTGAATTTCGATATTAGTGGGCGGATTTGAAGCTCTTTGTTGCCGATGACAATTACATGTTTTGCTTCTGTGAGTTTATTGGTTATTTCAGTGCTAGCCAAAAACATGCAGATTCTGTTCATGGATATTTTAGACATAGATTTTGATGTCAGATGGGTTAATCAGTTTTAAGATCTCGTTAACATACACCTTGATGGGCACTCCTTCCAAGGCATCGATGATGATGGCTTGTTCTCTTGTAGGGTAGACTGAGTTTTGCACAGCAGCTGCATAATTGGTAACTTGAGACGAGGATTTCTGTAGAATTCTATTTCTTGAGTTTAAAGGTTCCAACTGACTCCTGTAGTCAGAAGTCATTGGAGATGGTGGAGGGTGCATAGTGCACCCTCTGGCAATATGGAAAAAAAACACCGAAGAAAAACCACTATTTTAACGAAAGAACACAGAATTCACTACACTGAAGTTACTCGTGTACACGTAACCGAACGCTCTAGAGTCGCACCGTAAACATAGGCACGTCTTGACACGGGGACGGTCGAACCGTGAAAACGTGCGACAGAGTTGAAGTTACCCTTACAAGACAGTTACCAAAGGACGCACGCTGGGTCCTTCACTGCCTCGGTCTCGTTGGACAGAGCATAGGTACGAATGCGCGGCTGATTAGATCAGAGTGCAAGGGACAGGCCTCGTTTCACACGTACGAATGAGCTAAACTGAACTGAACCGAGCTGAGCAAAACTTTATAACGGAATGAATTGACTTTGTGGGGTTGGTTCCCTTTTATAAGATGGACAGTTCTTTGTTTCACAAAGATGCTGACTCAGGAGTCTCTACCTTGCATCTTTTAATCTTCTAATCTTCTTCATATTTTCTAGCTAATGTGTCGTCACTCTTACCATGAAGTCAGCGTCCCTTCTTGCAACTTGGTGTAATTGGACATCCTTTCTGTTTGTTCTCAGGGTGTAACAGATCTTCGCTGCGTGTCTTGCAGGAAGATAAGTTGGAATCGTTTTGCGCGCTATCTAACTTCATAGAATTTTTAACGCGTATCTTAATCCTATTTGTTTCTTCTCCTCGCGTGACATCATTGGGTTTCCACAGTAGTTCATAATAATTCTTTATCTGAGGTTTTATTCATTGACGGTCGAACCACCGGACGTGACAGCGGAGATAGCCGCGACTTAAGGGCCCGGGAGAGTCACGTGACTTTTGCAGTGTCAGCAGGTCGGTAACTGCTGTATAATTTCCATTCACAGCCTTCAGAAACATACTTAAGATCCGTCTTGGTCTTGATCCGATGGGTCTTAAGTCTGTGACTAAACCTGTCACATTTTTTGCTCTGTATTATCGACATTATGAATTCTGAAGCCAGAAATGTGCTTCAAGTTTTTGGCTTTATTTCGCAGAGAATCAAGACAAAATATAGCCCAATTTGTAGCTTATGCTCAATGGCATAAAAATGCTTGGATCCCACGGCATGCACATCGTTAATTTTTGGCCTACTCCTATCGCTTATATTACCAAATATCTGCATAATCTCGTCAGTTCACGACCAGCGCGCGCTAGATTGAACCTTCTCCTTTCGAATGAGCCCTTTCCCAGCGAAAAATATTCTCATATAAGGACGAAAAGTTGAGGCACGTAAAACCATTTTTCGCCTATTTTTGTCGGTAATGTGGTCACTCTACCTTATCGCGAATCTACGAAGACCTTAATATAAGAGTGGATCGTGAACAATAAGGATTAAAGCTGAAAGAGTTCGGAACCAAAGGATTAAAGCTTTAGTGTACAACCTTTTATGAGGATCTAAATCAGGAGACTGCACATCTCTAGGTTCTAACAAGTTAGATTCTAGGGTTCACCGATATGAGTTTACTAAAAAATCTTGTAATTTCTATTCTTGAATTTGAAGTACGTTATACGGTTTTTAGCCTGAGTCCTAGACCTGTTTTTACTCTTATAGCTCTAGACCAGATAAAATTTTAACCTATTTAACCTTAATCTAAACTGACTTGATTTTGTTTTGTACGCTGGGCCTGTGTCAGATTATTGATGTTGAATTCATTTTATTTTAATCCATCGATCTAGAATAAATTTCTTGCGGATTTTCGAATTTTAGCTTTATTCTAAACTTTATAACTTCAAACGGTATAATACTGTTTTCTTGAGTTAATTGTACCTAGGCACAGAATTGTACATATGTATTTTTTGCTTGTGTCTGGGGCTCTGTCAGAGTTTGGTTACCCTGTTTTTGTAACCCGCATTACTACTAGTATCTACTACTACTAAGTTGCCTTAGGGCCTTAGGATTGCCTTATTAGTATCTACTACTACTAAGTTGCCTTGAGGTCTCGCCGGACAACCGGCGGATCCGGCACACCCATCCGCATCCGTTACATTGCAGTATCTACGCATGATGTAAAATGAATTATAGAATTTATATGTTTTTAAATGAAAGCGATATGAAAGCAATCAGTGATAATTATGTATATTATTATCTAACGTGTACAATCAAAATTAAGTTCTACAAATAATAATTTATATAAATTATGTGGTGATAAATTGCACCGCCAGTCAATCAGTATCATTTTATGAGTTCAAAAGGCTCTTTCTACAATAACCTGTGTAGCAGGAACTGCGTGGAAAATTGCGGCAAGTTTTGCTAAATGTTGCAATACGTACTTTCTTCCACTTCAATACACCGCTGTTCGTCTCTAAAGTAGGCCCGCTCTTCTATAATTTATTTTACATTGTACGTAAATACCATTTATTAATAATATTATTAAACCAATAAAATGATTGAAAATAATCAAAATGAAAGTCCCGCCATCGATATGAGTTCCCTCGTCACCAAAATGAAATTTGTCATCTATAATGGTTAACGGCGACCAAAAAAGTAATTCTCATCAGCGATAATGGTTACTCGTAGCCGAAAACAATTATTGTTGTCAATAATAAATATACGTAACCAAAAATGAATTTCGTTATCGATTACAGTTACTAATGATCAGAAAAATTTGAGTCATTCATAATGGTAACCATAAACGTTAAGTTTTAAAATTTTTTAATTGCTTCGTTTTTTGAAAAATTTCTGCAAAATTATTATTTTGTTAATGATATTTTTGGATGAATGTCTAAAATGACTATTATTTTTGGTCTGTGGCCATAACAGTTGTATTTCCACTTTTATATTTGGATAGATGTTGGTGGCTGTCTTGACTACAAATCTGGCGACACGTGCTGTTTGGGTTCCGTTCATGCATGTTATTTATTGTTTAACACAAGAATCAAGTAAATGGGTAAGTCTGTAGAAAAAACGATCGATTTATTTATTAAAATTTACTTCACTTTAAAGAGTGCATATTTGGGAAATTAGTGAGATTAATTATAGTGTTGAATGTAATGATAAATAATTTTACGAAAGAAAACACCTAAAGTAGACTTCTGTCTATAAAATTTATTATAACTATGAGCCTATTTTAGGTGTCCTTTTTCAGGAAGAAGGTCGCAGTAATGTATATTTTACAGTACAGTCTGAATAGTTACTATTCCAATTGCTTGTACGTCTATGTCCCGTTAAGGCACTATATTTTTATCATTTTAGAGGGCTCTCCGCTTAAGGGTAGGAGTCCAACGGAGCTGCGACGCTAGCGAAGACTGCGACCCTTTAGATGATCGATTGCCAAGTGCACGATCATCAAAAGTGTCGCTGTCTTCGCTAATATCGCAGCTCTGTTGTACTCGTACTCTTATTATTGGGTTTTGAAGTAAGAAATCGTGAACTACAAACTTTTTTGCTACTAACAAATTTTATGTTTGAACTTTAAGGAAAAGTTTTAAAAAATTGAAAGTAAGAATGATTTAATTGTTTATAAGCTATAGAATAATAAGGTAATTTTGATCAGGTAAGGAACTAATTTTCGATCATTTAAAGTACGTACATGGGAACTAATTTTTCATCATGTAAGGAACTACTTTTTGTCCAGATATTTTTTATACAGGGTTTCCTGTTTAAGTGAGTACAACAGGATATCTCGGAAGGACCTGTAGTTATAAACCCTTTCGGTACGAGCGCTCTGTCCACCGTGACACTCCTGCTGTACGAAGCGCCGCGCCGCTCCGAAAATGCGCTCGTACATAGAGGCTGCCACATGGATGCCGGATATATCCGGCGCTCGTACCGAAAGGGTTAAAAAAGTGTTCGTATAGAATTTGTTTGATAGGACGGGCTACATCATATGGTAATAATTGTTTTCTTGTGAGTGGAGTAGTGGAGGAAATCTGGAGGTCAATCTACTTTTTTAAAATGGAATGCTATTTTTTTTTTCAAAAAGTAATAGCAGACACCGAGACAAATACAAAAAAGTGCTATATGATATTATTCTGATTTTGATAAAGGTAAATTCTAGCTTATGTTTACATCCTGCATCGGTCAACGGTCATCAGCGAGCAGCCGCTGCTGAGCGCCGTCGGCTGCGTCCGTATCAAGTTACTGCAATTATGATATTATAAACAGAGATTGAGGATTATTGTCGATGCCATAAGTTATCGATTATAAATGTCACTTACTAGTTAAATAATATTTCATCCTTCTACATGTCCACCATAATTGAAAATACACATTTGTAATCTTTTTAAAAATTGTTTCTCAACACTTTTTAGTATTTGCTCCGATAGTGATCTGCATGCGATTGTAATTCTTGTTCGTAAATCATTTACGTTTCCAACAGGTGTCTGAAAGACTACTTGTTTTAAGTAGCCCACTAAAGCTGCATTTACATTGTCTTGAAAAAAGTAGGATCCAATTATTTTGCAGTTATGGATACCGTACTACACCATGACAGATTTCCGATATTGATTGTTGCATTGTTGAATCCAATGCGGATTATCTTCTGACCACATCCTACAATTCTGATCGCAAATTTCACTGTTCGTATAAAAAATGCATTCATCCGTTATCGTCAATTTTCGAATGAAACGTCTATTCGATAATGAAAATCCATATCCATTTGCATAATAAAAATTCTATTCGAGATCCAATATCGCGAGGAAAAATTTTGTTGCACATCTGTTGGCTTGTATGCTTTCAAATTATGCTTTTTAAGAATTTTATGAACACTCGTTTTTGAGAGGCCACAATTGGCTGATACGCAACGAATGGATGTTCGAGGGCACATGTTGAAAGCGGCCAGAACATTAATTTCGTCGTCTTCAATCCGTAAAGAACGTCGATGCTTCACTTGTTCAACGTTTCCAGTGTTCTTAAATAACTCAACAATTTTTCGAATAACTGACACTGACAGCTTTGGTACATCCGGATGCCGTTTATGCAGTTCACTACTGACTTGTCTGTATGATAGGTATCCAACAACCCGTAGAAGAACTAATTCTACTCTCTGTTTAACAGTTACAGACATTTGAATTTATTAAACAGGCACACAACACACTAAAAAGATGAAAAAAAAAACAATCACACTAAAAGAAAAGAACTAAAGTAGTACAGTAAAAGAACTAAACGGAACTGTTAAATTGGGCGTCTTCTCCGCTTTTGTATGTTGCGTGTGAAAAGTATAAACAAACGACGGACCGAGGACGCTCCGTTTATGTTTTCGCGGAAAACAAATGCCTCCAGCAGCGGCTGCTGGCTGTTGACCGTCGGCCGATGCAGGATGTAAATATAAGCTAACAATTTAGCTTTACCAAAATCAGAATAATATAATATAGCACCTTTTTGGATTTGTCTCGGTGTCTGCTGTTACTTTTTGGAAAAAAAAATATAGAATTCCATTTAAGAAAAGTAGATTGACCTTCAGATTTGCTCCACTCCTCCACCCACAAGAAAACAATTATTATCACATGATGTAGCCCGCCCTACAAAACAACTTTTGTACGAATACTTTTTTAATAACTACAAGACCTTCCGAGATATCCTGCTGTACTCACTTGTTTAACTCTTTTAGTGCCAGGCATTTTACGGAGTACATGCGAAGAATGCCACGGGCCGATTTGATAAATAAGCGAGGCCCGCCACGCACCGGCCCGTGGCAGTTTCCGCATAAGGACCGCGGGCCGATAGATCGGCCCGCTGGCACTAAGAGGGTTAAGGACACCCTGTACAATTATTTTATGAAAAATCATGAAACATACTCTTTGGCAAGCGAAGAACCGATGTGTGGTGCCTCTGTGCATAAGGCACGTTCGCCCTAGGCATGACGCCGCATACTCCTGCTCCAACATCGTTCCTGTTCTTAGACCCGTCCTTGAACCAAACAAGACTCTGCGTAGAGAAAAGCTCCTCGCATTTTCCTCCCAGTCACACCTACTCGGGAAGCGTGTTTTGTGTGCTACGTTGAAACTGTAGTGCGGATCATATCTGTCCCCACCACGCGATAGGATCCAACTTAGCTTATTCGTGTCCTTGCAGTGGGGTTGTGTAACCACAGCCCGTCTTTTTCCATCTGTCTTCCAAACGAAGTCTTAAGGCAGTGCACTTCGGCAAGCCTTCCACTATTATGTGTGAAGATGCGAGATCAAATAGCACACCCAACGCTAGGGTAGGCGTGATGTGAAAAGCGTCTCTTATTTCCAACAATGCTAGTCGGTATGCCCTTGCCGCGATTTTCCTGTAGGTGGTCTTCCTTATGGAAGTTCACCAGACTATGAAGGCATACGTCATTTGGGGTAACATCGTGGCGGTAGAAATCCACTTTACCACCCATACAACCCCGTATGGTCCGCAGGGCCAGCCGCCGTTGCGCACGATTCGCGTGCGCAAGGTTATGCCGGCTGGCCGCTAATTGCTGGTACTACACAGGGGCCACGCTATGGAATGCACCACACAGATCCGGAGCGGCAGTAGCTGCCGTCACCGTGGCAGGGCATGCAGCCACATTGTCTCTGTCTTGCCGACGGATATCTCCATCCCCAGTCTCCGGATCATGGTGCGTTCGTTCTGGACGAGCGTGAGTACAGCCTATATTCTCCTCGCTAGTAGAAGTGGATATTTCTCCTAATCTAAGAATCTTTCTTCAACCAGCCCGGGCATACATTACGGACCCGTTCAATTCCGTCATCATGCCGTTACTCCATCCAATCAGAGATTTCCCGGTTTTTAATTGGTCTAGGGCCTTCTCAATAACATGGAGGAACGTATTATCGAAGGCAACCTCGATGTATAAGAAGAGATTTAGACACTTAGCCAGCGCTGCTGCAGCGTACTGTACGAAGTACATCCGAAACCGAGAAAATTTGTTTCTTTTTTACGGAGACTTGAGCTTACAAATTCTGTATTTTCGCAATGTCGAACGAACGGGGAGATATTTCTGATATCTCTACTAAAATTCAATAATTAAATCTAATTATTACGAATAATATACCCCCTTCACTACACGTGATGCAGTAGACACAGTCCCCTCATTCGACGGCAGAAATCTGTCAATGTATCAGTTTGCTAATAGTTGTCGCAACGCGAAACGTATAAATACCACAAAACGCAATGTACAGATGATTACAACTCACAAAGAATAAACTTATCGCACAAGCTTATAGAGTTATTCTAAGTGGGAATGACAGTACATCTCGGATACAGGGTGTTGAAAACTTTCCAGCCGAATATCTCGAAAAGTATGAAATATATTAAAAAAGTGTAAAACACGTGTCCAAGGATTTCGGGGTGGAGGGAAGAGGAGGGCAATATCAGTTTTTTAGTTGGGTGGTGTTTTTAAGGTCATTTGAACGTCAACTTTGTTTTTTCAAATGGAAACCTATATTTTTTATTATGGGATCTTATTGTACGTAAAAAGACCAGCTATTTTCGTGGGATACTTTTTTTTATCCGCGCACTGAGCCATCACTGAGCCATTATTTTGTAATCTTCGGAATTGTTTAAAAGATACAGACTATTACAGTTTGCCACTTTGGACGAGTTCTACGAAAACTGCCTTCACAACACAATTTATATCACAGTTATTATTAAAGAAAAGAACATTTTTTTTAATCATCATCGGAAATGTCTTTGTCTAAAATTACAACTTACAAATTACACGGATCAGAAAAAACGACTTAATCAACCATTATCAAAGTACGAAGATACATTTAGTTTGACAGCAGGGAAACTGGTGGGCCTATCAGTCAAAATACATATGAAAACCAGAGCGACACCGAGGTTCGCGCATGCCCGCGAAGTCCCATACGCGTTGCTCGGTACTTACAGCAAAGAAATAGATGCAAAACTGATGTCAGATGATAACAGACATTTCTCAGATTAGGATTATCGCGGATCAGATCAAAGGTGTTCTGCCAGCTTAACATTAGAGACACTCATTCTCATTTAACCGTCGATGAAAAATTCAGCGCTGCACTAACACTGAATACAACTACGCATAGATTGGTTCGTCCAACGCGGGCTCAATACGGTGCAGCGAACATTCCGGCCATTTGGTAGTGACTAATTGAAGTGATAATTCGAAATATAAAAAGAGTACGTAATTTTTTTGCAGACTCTTTTGAGGAATTACTCCAAACGTTCGGTGTTGCGAATTAGTAAATTGCCTAGTAATTGAAGAAAGAAGGGGCCGGAGTGTTTCCAGTCCACTCCGTGCTATGCCGATCGGGAGCGGAAAACACAACGTGGTTTGGAAAAACGTGAGGTTGGAGGAGCAGCCGTAAACCGAAAAGATAACGTCCTCGCTTGAGATTTAAGTCAGAACAGTAGTTTAATTTTTTCCTTACGGGACGTCCATACTCACTATATAATTCACAATTTCTCCGGCGGCGTTGTACTTGCCGAAAACGGACTGGAAGAAAAGATGGCGCGTGAACACGTGGCGAAAAACGACGATAGACAGAGCGGAAATCTTCCTCGTCGCGAGAAGATAGAGAGTGGGGAGGGCGGATGACGGCTCGCGACATCACACGTGAGCACGTTAATCCTGCTAACTAGCAACAGGTAAACTGTATCGTGTCGCATTCATAGATAGCGCAACAGGTACCAACTGGCCGTCTCAATTAAATAGCGCATGTAGCGTTTGGGGGGAACCGTCATCCATCTCCTTGCCGGAATTCGTGCAGAATTCCGAACACTCGGAGAACTGTTGTAACAGCTCCGACAGCACGGTATTCGCTTAAACCGAGAGAATTGCACGTTGGCTGCCTTGGCCTTGGAATATTTAGGACTTAAATCGACGCAGGAGGCATACACAAATCTGAGAAACACATCGAGGCAATATGAGACGCTCCCAAACTAAGTACGCCGGAGGAACTGGAACTATTCATTGGAAAAGCTACATATTACAATGCATTCATTCTGGACTTAGCAACAAAAGCTCGTCCGCTCCGATATACAGGGTGGCCCACATAACTCTGAACAGCTCAATATCTCGAAAACTATGCCATCGATTTTAAAGTTCTGAGTCTTAAATTGCATGGAACTGAAGGGCCTTTCTGACTACATAAATGTGAAGTGGCCTCCCTTCCCCTTTAACGGGGGAGGGGAGGTACCTTTGTAATTTTAAATGGAACCCCCTATAAAATGTTACATATTTAGATTCTACAGGAAAAGCAAATCAATTTTGTCTGAAACATTTTTTTGTCAGATACTTCCATGATGAGATATAACAGTTTGAAGTTTCGAGTTGTAGGTACTTGAAGCGCTCGGAAATAGCGTTATGGAATTATACGCGCTTGAGTCCTTTGCTTATTCATGAAGAAACACAAACAATAATATTTACAATTCTTGAGTTTGACTCACTTATCTATGAAAACGTTTTCAGTTTAGAACTGTTATTCAAGCAGTAACATTGTGATTATGGCTACTTTTGACACAGAAGTGAATATGTTATTAACGTTAGGTGAATGCCAAAAAAATTATCGGCGTGCAGCAGTCATGTTTTTTGAACGTTATGGGATCAAAAAATGTCATGCAACATTTCATAATTTAGAAAAGCGGCTTCGTGAGCACGGTGAATTGTGTAAAAAAACTCGCAATAAACCTAAAGCTGTCACTAATGAAAATAATAGTGCCAGTATTCTTGCTGCAATTACATTAAATCCTCATATTAGTCAACGTACACTTGCACAAACATCACATATTAGTCGTTCATCAATTCAACGAATTTTGAAACGGCAAAAGTATCATCCATATCACATGGTTTTATCACAAGAGCTTTCGATAGTAGATTACGATCACCGCGTAAGATTTTATGAGTGGCTGCAGGCTGTTGTGGAAAATGACTTTTTGTGCAAAATACTTTTTTCCGATGAGGCCACTTTTATGAATTCAGGGCATGTAAATAGACATAATCTGCATTATTGGGCCGTGGAAAACCCAAATTGGATGCGATGTGTTCCCTTTCAACATCGATGGTCTTTAAATGTTTGGTGTGGCCTAATAGGAGATTTTGTGATTGGACCTTATTTTTTTCAAGAAACTGTAACATCTGCAAGTTATTGTGATTTCTTAAAAAATCATTTGCCTGCGCTTTTGGAAGATGTGCCACTGCACGTTAGAAGAGAAATGTGGTTCCAACAAGACGGCGCTCCTCCACATTTTGCAATCATCACCAGGCAATTTTTGAACGAAAAATTTGGGAACAAATGGATAGGTCGTGGGGGACCTCGTCAATGGCCTCCTTGATCCCCCGATCTAACACCATTAGATTTTTTCTTATGGGGATATGTAAAGGACAAAGTTATGTTTGAACCACCGACGACAAAAGAGGATATGAAACAAAGAATACGTGACGCTTGCGCTTCAGTGACTCCCGAAATGTTGAAAAATGTTAGAACAACTTTGATGTTTCGAGTAAATAAATGTTTACAAGCCCGTGGTGGACATTTTGAACATTTAATTTAAAGTACATTTTATTTCTTCACGAATAAGCAAAGGACTCAAGCGCGTATAATTCCATAACGCTATTTCCGAGCGCTTCAAGTACCTACAACTCGAAACTTCAAACTGTTATATCTCATCATGGAAGTATCTGACAAAAAAATGTTTCAGACAAAATTGACTTGTTTTTTCCGGTAGAATCTAAATATGTAACATTTTATAGAGGGTTCCATTTAAAATTACAAAGGTACCTCCCCTCCCCCGTTAAAGGGGAAGGGAGGCCCCACTTCACGTTTATGTAGTCAGAAAGGCCTTTCAGTTCCATGCAATTTAAGACTAAGAACTTTAAAATCGATGGCATAGTTTTCGAGATATTGAGCTGTTCAGAGTTATGTGGGCCACCCTGTATATCGTAACCTAAGTAAAGTAGAGACATGTTTCCCTTTTATATTTATGTTTGAAATTTAAAAAATTTGTAACGCAGAAGTTATTTCTGTTCAGATATTATAAATTTATAAATAATAAATTCCTTCTGTTTGAAACCTTCACATGGATTTTTCAAGCTCTTATTACCTATTACTTTGTGACGGGTATCCGTCGGGGTGGAGGTAATGCCGACTTAGCCGGCTGCCAGGGGTCGGTAGCGCTTCGAGGAGGAAAGAATTGTAGTCGGTTTTCTGGGTAAATACTGGTCTTTATTCTCGGTCTCCTTCTATTTACAACGGTCGCCCACGGGGCGGTATTGCGGCGGTAGCTGATATCGCGGCGGTTTGGTAGTGCGGCGGCGGTTCGGTATCGCGATGCGGCGGTATCGCGGCGGTCCGGTATCGCCTCGGAGTCGGGGTGTCGGTGAGCAGGGAGGTCCTGGTAGGTAGGCTTGCGCCCCTCGGGGAAGGGATTCCCGCCCGTTTGCACGGTGCGGGCTCGGACTGGTTCCCGTAGGCTTGCGCCCCTCGGGGGAAGGATTCCGGCCCGTTAGCACGGTGCCGGCTCGAACTAGTTTCCCGTAGGGCGGGCTTGCGCCCTTCGGGGGAGGGATTCCTGCCCGTTTGCACGGTGCAGGCTCGGATGCGAGAACGGTGGTGTTTGGCGGGAACGGTGGTTTCGGCGGGAACGGTGTGCAGTCGGTCGGATTTACGGTCGAGGCCTTATGTGGCGGTGGCGGTACTCTGCTGAGATTGACTCTATGCGGAGTGGCGGATGCGTTGCCTCGACTGCCGGCTCAGTTACGGTGTCGCGGTGGCCTATTTGTTTCTCGTACCGCTCATGTTTACTCGCGAGCAGCCGCTTTGTCGCGGTGGCCACCTCGCGGCCGCGACGGGAGGCTGTGCTCGGCCGCGGGCTCGGGAGTGGGGCGGCGGTAGGCGCGGCGTTAGGCGGGGGAAGTCGCGGGCCTCAGGTATACCTGTTACAACTTTATTATTCTTCAATTTTTAATTTTAATTTAATTGCATCGTAATTCGTAAATGATGTAGTTTAATTACAATGTATTTTATAATTGTACTCCAATTGCAATTACGAATTACATTGTAATTTAGTTGAATGAAGATCTGAATTATAAATTATAATATGCATGAATTACAATGTAATTCAATTACTTTGTAATTATAACTCCTCGAGTAATTCAATTGTAATTCTGCACAACTCTGATCATATATACAGGGTGAATCACCAAACGTTAGCACCTCAAATATCTTTGTTGTTTCTAAAGATACGTAAAATATGGTAAGGAAAAAGTTGAATGGTACAATGGAGCTGAAACGATGCAAAAAAAAAATGTTGTTTTTATGTCATTTTTTTGGAGATATCAAGGTTACCTTGACTTTTTTAAATGGAACCACCCTTTTTTAAACACCTACAATGATAGTCCCTTTCATTAGGAATTCAGTGACTATAATTAGTCCAAGGTCATTCAAGGTCAAGGACAGAAAAAACGTATAAAACTAAAATATGGAAGCAGTATACCTGTATTTTATAAATGTTCGAAATGATGGCCGTCTGCGTCGATACATTGTAGTAAACGAGCTCTGAAGGAATGTTGAACTCTAATAAGTGTATCCGACGTGATATTCGTACATGCTGTGATGATACGCTGACGCATATCTTCAACTGTTGTTGGAGCATCCGTGTACACGGTCTCTTTTAGAAGACCCCGTAAAAAGAAATCCAGTGGATTTAAATCAGGCGAACGTGCTGGCCATGAAACTGTTCCGCCTCGTACAATCCATCGGTTTGGATATCGAGAATCCAACGTTTCTCTTGCTACTCGTGCATAATGAGCAGGACAACCGTCATGTTGGTACCACATATCGTAGCGATTTTGTAAAGGGACATCTTCTTACAGGTTCGAAACAACCTGTACGTATTAGTGAAAGTATGTCTAGAAGGAGTGTTTCGCTCGGGGTACCTTTCTTCATAAAGTAGTCGGGTCTGCACTGCATTTTTTCTACATTCACAGTAAATCGTGATCATATCACACTTTTCAGTCATCGAATATAACATAGCGGAATCGCGTTTGGAAACATACTGATAGTAAATAAGAATGCTGAATAACATTGAAGGACCTTAGTATGTTTACTTTAACTACGACCATAGTATGTTTACTATTTCCTACAAGTCTCAACCGTGATAAACGTATTCTGCTTCCATATTTTAGTTTTATACGTTTTTTCTATCCTTGACCTTGAATGACCTTGGACTAATTATAGTCACTGAATTCCTAATGAAAGGGACTATCATTGTAGGTGTTTAAAAAAGGGTGGTTCCATTTAAAAAAGTCAAGGTGACCTTGATATCTCCAAAAAATGACATAAAAACAAAATTTTTTTTTTGCATCGTGTCAGCCCCATTGTACCATTCAACCTTGTCCTTACCATATTTTACGTATCTTTAGAAACAACAAAGATATTTGAGGTGCTAACGTTTGGTGACTCACCCTGTATACTATTGTATGTTATTACTTGGTGTCTAGTCCATTCCTACTCTCGCAATATAATAACTGATGGTTGAAACTTTACAAACTCTTTGTTTTCTGGTATTAAAAATTACTCAAACATCAACAAGAACTCTACAACATTGAATATATTTTGAGAACGCTTACGTTATTATTTGACTGTGTTTTTCCAGTATTTCTGCTTTTTGAATTAATAAAAATATTTGTGTCATTATACATATATACAATATAAGCATGATTTTACTGAATGCATTACTGAAATTATCTTGCAGTTAATTCGGCTAAATGAAACGTTGGGCATGAGCCGCTATTCCATTTTAACCGAGTTTGCTTATTATATGGAGAAAGAAAGTGCTGCAACACACATGGCGTTTTGCATGTCAGTATTGTCATTTGTTTGGATGCTCGATGCAACGGAGTCGCTAGACGCGATTTTGGACATTTGGACCAAGTAGTGTACCAGTGATGTTTAGTTTTGTAAGATACTTCCAACATTTTAGAATTTCTTAAATTTAAAATTTGAATGTATTTAGACCAGGGCTGTTTAACTGATAAGAAGTTAAGCAGCTTTGACTTTAAAAAATTAATTAAATATTAGACACAGCATTTTTAAATACTTTATACTTTAAATGTATTTTTCTAAGTCATATTTTTAAGTTAACTAGTAATTATAATATGTAGGGAACCGAGGAAGCAGTTGTGGACATTCTGGAAATGTAAGAAAAAAAGGATCACCTTCGCAAATCCTGAAGTATCAGATTGGTTCGTTTACAAGTTCATGCGCAGCAGGGGTCAAATTACGAAGTAGACCAAGACTTATTTTCCCATGTTTTAAATTCTTTATATACATTACTAGATACATCTACGTGAAAACGGAATATTTATATTAAATCATGTTATTTTGTAACTGTATTGTTATTGACTTATTCCGTCTCAGATGAAATGTGGAACGGGAAGGCTCTTCTTCTAGAATGTGTATTCACAGACGCACATGAGTTTCTTTTGACATTCCACGTTCGTATTCCGCTGGTATAAAACAGAACTCTCCTACTGCGCTCGCTTTTTCTTTCTGTTTCTACTGCCAGTCAATCGGCATCCCCACTAAAAGCTGCTATACGCTGTCGACCAGTCGCTGGCGACCACTAGGCAGTGATGAGATATTTAAGAGATATTTGCATTAGCAAAGTAAAAGTTTGGATAAAATGAGGTACATTGATCATCCCGTATAACTTTGCAAAATTATTAAGGCTTTACCGGTATTTAACAATTCGGCAGAAAGAGCCGTTAAGTTACTGCAGGACTTTAATCAAATCTTAGCACGTAATGAGAAAGAAAAACAGATGATACTACAAATTGTAAAAGATTACCGCCAGCAATATCTTGATGTACAGAAAGCTATGTTGGCGAAAAATGTTTAACGCTTCATTACAAAACTACAACTCTGATAATATGTTATTTTACTTATACAGGATAATACATATGTCCTACAATCAATTAAAATTTGCTACATTTTAATGTAAGTATTTAAATATATCTATTGTTTGTTGTTCAGCCGCGAGTTAACGGGAGATCTCCTTGAAAATCCGCGGCACCGCTATTTCAAGGTGGGACCAGGGACCGATCCCTTTGACAATAGCTTTATCGTTTTACTCGCTGCTGAAAAATCGGCACGACCCAACATTTGGCGTGAAGATGGTCAACACGTTTTATGACACGGCCCTCTAGGGCTGTTTTTGAGAAAGTCGCCTTCACGAAACCTTTCTTAATTGCCCAGTAAAATTTTCCTCGCGCCCTCAACAGTTAACCGTACTGTCATAAAACGTGGACTTACAAAGGTGGCATCGCGGGACCATCCGACGGTCCCCGGCCGGTGAACATCGGGCCCACAGCTGTGATTTCGCCCGCCGAAATCCAGTGACGTTGCCACCCCGAAATTGAATACCCCCACTCCACACCAACGCACCCCGAATGCATGGAGTGGAGTTGGGGTAAGATTCAGTCTAACTGCAACTCCCGCATAAACAACATCAGTTTTAGGCTCCGGAACTGGTCAACCACGCGGACCAGCCGTGATAGTTCCGTGTTGCACACTGCAACAGCAACTTCACTCGTAGAAATATAAGTATCATCCTTATCGTCCGAAAGGATCATAAGGTCGCACCGAGTAGCGTTGTCGGGAAACATCGGTTGAGGAATTTACGCCTCCTTATAGACTCTACGTCAAAGGAGTCTGCGCCGCGAAAAGTGCCCGAACCGTCGGAAAGAACATTTGTGGTTATACGTGTTACGTATGGAGAAGTTTTCTTCCACACTAGAATTTTCTAATCTCTTTCCTGAGAATGAAAAGTGTTCCAACAGGCCCCCTCTTGTTAATGGGAAGATACCGTATGACTTCTTTATATGAAAATCTTTAGAACAGTCCCTTCTGGCATCCGTTAATTATGATTCTGATAGGAAATTAACTCCTTTTAACGAAAGTCTAACTGAGGCCTGGTTTTCATTGGAAGTGACAAAAAAAATGTGAGTGTGACCCTACGTGACATCAAATTTTAAACAGTGCACCCTTTTCATTTTCAATGGTATATAAACCCGCTTTATTTTTATCCTCTTCGATCAGTAGTCAATCAGTAATCGTGCAGTCACTTTAGAGTCACGTCGCGTTACACGCATCAGAGTCAATTCTAGTGAGATCGGGTTAAAGTCCCTTTCGAATCAAATCGTAACCTTATAGATTCCGTTCGTTCGGTACATATTCTATTTAGCATTCACTAATTGCTTTCTAACCCCGCATTGCCAGTGCGTCAAAACCGTGCATCATAGGTAACAATTTCTATTCAGAATATACTTGTCTTGTTTGGTAAATCGCGTAATCTACAAACCCTCAATTATTCCCGAATATCCTAATCCAGTAAATGAACGTTCCCACACGATACAATCTTACCGCTCGGATTGTATCAATTACATTACATATAGGTTACGAGGTCTACTAACTATCCTAGCGGGTCCCTGATTTCGCATCAGGTTCTCCCGCGACAAACCTTAATCAAACACAGATTTCTCCAACCTAGTGTCTCCCCAGTTTCGCATTGGGTGCGTCCACGAAAACTATACCATCCTAGCGGCTCCCCAATTTTGTATTGGGTTCTTCCGCATCCTACAGCTCTCTGATTTCGCATCAGGTGCGTCTGTGAGTCATCCAACTCCCAGCGAATCCCCGACTTCGCATTGGGTTCATCCGCGCTGTTACACAACCTCCTAGCAGCACCCCGGTTTCGCACCGGGTTCGCCTGCGCGGCTCTCTCAGTGACTTCCCAATTGCGCATTTGGTGCGTTCACGAAGTTTCATCCTCCTAGCGGCTCCCCAGTTTCGCATTGGGTGCGTCCGCGTACCTAACTAATACATTGAAACCATATTCCTGGGGTAATAACCCTCTCGCGTTGCTCGCAGCCCTGGCTCGTAACATACGAAAAAATGCCACAGGAGAAAATTGCACTGTTCAATAAGGTCAATATAACGGCAAAATGGAAATTTTTTTTGGAAATCATATGTTCGAAATTTCAAGGCCATCGTTATTTTTATTTAAAAGAGGTCATATAATTTTTCCATAATAGAATAATTTTTAAATTTTTCCTAGAATAGAAAGACAAATCGTGTTTCAACTCATTTTAATTAGAAAAATCTCACAAATATGTTAGTAAATGTTTTGGAAAAAAGGAATAAAAAATTAAAATGTTTTGTATTTGCGTTACCATTGCAAGCGATACGGAGGCCTTTGATCTGTGCCGCCTGTTACGACTCTGTGCGTCTTTTTCTTTTCACACGGTTTCCTTTTTTGCGTTCGAAACTTTAATAAAGTTGCATTGGTATTGCCTTACCGATATTCTGTCTCGGATCGTGTTACATTGAAGCTCGACCAAGCGTCCAAGGGGGAACCCCATAGTAGTGGGAATCAAATTTTCACACTATGGGTGGAGGCGATTTTCACACTATGGGAGAGAACACTGTAGTTGTATCAATTTGTTGTTGACTGTTATTGTTTGAAGTTAAATATAATAAAATCTTCCGGCAGATTCACGAAACATTGTCTGTGATTCTGCCGTCCTCTGTGCTAGCAGTGATAACTAATTTAATTTTAACACATGATCCTGATGGATTTCCGAAATCAAAAAACATTGGTGCACCCCTTTGGGCTAATGGCTACCTGGTTACCAAATTTCAGCCTTCCATGTCTTCTGTGTTTCGAGATTTTTTAACTGTTACAAAGGACAGAGAAATAATTAATTTAATTTTAGAAATTAGAAGAAGCAGCAATGGGATCACCCATCTCCCCTATCATCGCTGACATCTACATGGAAGATCTAGAGAATCGAATTCTTAAGAATGCACCTCTGAAACCAACACAATGGTTCAGATATGTAGATGATACCTTCGTGGTGTGGAGTCATGGAAGGCATACACTCGACGACTTCCTACATTTTATCAACTCACTACATCCCAACATCCAATTCACTATGGAAATAGAAAATGAAGACAAATCCCTACCCTTCCTTGATGTACTGGTCACCAGAAAAATCGATGGGTCCCTTGGACATCGAGTATATAGGAAACCCACACATACCAACCGATACATGCATGCATCCTCCCACCACCACCCAGCTTAGAAGAATTCAGTTGCAAATTCCCTTATCAACAGAGCTATCAGCATCAGTGAGTCACAACACCTTCCCCAAGAACTTGATTACCTCAGGACCGCACTAATCCAAAACGGCTTCCCTAAAGACAAAATTAACCGCACAATAGACCGACTCCTGAAACAAAACGACAAACAGACTACACGAAACATCGATGACAACCGAACCATAACCACCTTCCTACCATATATACAGGGCACTACCGACCGAATCAGCAGAATACTCAGAAAACACAGCATCAAGACCGTTTTCACCACACAAACCAAAATAGGAGAAGTACTCACCTCTCCCAAAGATCCGCAGCCGCAGCTATCTACACCAGGGGTATACAAAATACCATGTTCATGCGGCAAGGTTTACATCGGCGAAACTGGGAGGAGTGTAGCACTCGTATCAAGGGACATGAGCGGTGCGCCAGATTGGGCTGCATTCAATCAGCCGTAGCCGAACACCAATTAACAACGGGACATACCATCCTTTTCAATGAGACCAAAGTTCTAGCCAGAACAAAAGGCTACTTCCCCAGAAAACACCGGGAATCATTGGAAATGAAGAAACATCCCAATAACATCAACAGGGACACAGGGTACAGCCTGAGTCCAATATGGCACACACTCTTCCCAGTTTTTTAATTGTTCGGCCGCCCAATTAAAAAAGTCAACTTTGATTGGTGCTCACCGAACCGTAACAGTGAGTGAAACCACTATATAAGTGGAACGCAAAGCGACACACTTTAGTATCAGTGTGTCTCCAGACCCCCTGATGAAGCTAGCTGCAATGCTGGCGAAACGTTGGGAAATCTCTTCCTTCAGGACACGGCTTACACCCGAAAGCCTCAACAGACAAAACTGTATGATGCCGGGCCGTGAAAGCCTCAAATCTTTGATTAGAAATTAATCGTGAAGGATTTTCGGCATAAAAACATATTCGTGCACTTCTTTGGGCTAACGGCTACCTATATATCAAATGTCAGCTTTCAATGTCTTGTTACTTGCGGCCCTGGAAGACATGGATGAAGAATTCCATGATTCATGGAATTCGGTACCACACCCATTGTCGATCGCGACTATAAAATCACCACGCGACCACAACTGGGTCCTTATTTCCACTCCAGTATCTGTCCCAGAGGCTCGACTTTTGTCCATAACCTTTTGAGCTTATGATCCGGATCACGGACCATCCACTCGCCTGTTCAGCTGCGGCATAACAGGGCGAGTTTTATTGGCGATCCTGCCAGGATCCGAGACAAGCTCAATGAGACAACCACGAGACAGCAACGTAGAACTCCGAGGATTGCGACATTGTGAAGAGACTACAGACGTGAGACGATGCATATCATCACCGCTTTACTGTGAGCAGAAGTTACATTCTAATAAAAAATAGTAAGACAATATAACCTGAGCTAGCACTACAGAAGAGCAATACAGAAACAAAATAACGGACTTATGCGTAGAACAGTCTAGCACACTTTCCAAAAATGCCAAATCAGAATTCACCACAACCGACTACGGACGATAGGTTTAAATTATTGAAGCAATACAAAGCTGCATTAGACTTCGTTAGCTGATTCGATGGTTACAATATTGCTACAGAGAAATGGCTCTATCAGATTAAACTAAGAATAAGTACCGTATCCGACGCCCGTATGTTTATAGCCTTAGTTTTAATCAATCGCACGAACGACGATGCTCAGAGGATCCTAAATAATAAATATATCACAGAATTTAAAGAATTCGAGCTATCAAAGAGCAGAGATTTGCTCACACACGAAAGAACGAAGTTACGACAGGGAACAGACGACATTCGAACATATACATGTAACGAATTTCAACTTAATACTAGCTAATAGGACACAATACACGTTATAAAGCGACAGAACAGAAAATTATACATAAGATAGAAGAAGAGAACGGAATATCGACATTCATCAGGAACCTGAACGCGTCATAGCGACTGATAGTCTGGTAGTGTAAAACTCAAACGTTGAAAGAGGCACAGGACATGGCGTGAAGTAAGTAGGGGAAGAACAACTCACTAGGAAATTGATTCTGTCAAACCATCAACCTAAGAATAATCAACCTAAACAGGCAATCGCCACATAATGTATTGTAGAACAACGGTATGCGCCGCAAAATTCGCCGAGACCTTCCTGGTCGCGACCAGCCGAGACGGGACCAGCCTTGCCAACGCCACAGGCTACTTACTTTTAGTGTAATATGGAAGGACACTACACGTGGGATTACAAACATTTTCAAATAACATCAGCCGATCGCAAACCATAAAAATCCTACAGTAATCAAACCTTCTGCATAGCGACGGGCCATCCGGGGTTGGTCAAATAAACCTGTTAAGACCTGGATGCGTCGCTTGAGACTGTACGAGGCTTTGAGATCTCTGACACTCGTATGTCAGCCCAAGAAGAGCAATTGTCTAAAGTAGAAAAATTCCCAAACATCTATCCTGGTCTCAATTTTCGTTCTTCAACTTATATTCACCACCCTGAGGACAGTAGAGGGAAGCCTCTTAAGAACCCAATGGAATCTCCAGCGAGAAAGTAAGTTGCAGTAAAATCTTCGTAGAAGTTAATAAGCATGTGTCTAACCTTTTGACTCTAAACTTAGTAATAAATTCGTGTATATTTAAAACTAGTGGCGGTTGCTATTTCAGCCCTATTCCAGCTAAATTCCTTGAATGGATTGACCAAAACCAACGAGCTCGAGGTACGAAAGGTATGTAACATGAGTTTTCCAAACGCATCATATGACACATATTTATACAAGGTGGTCAGTTTAAGAAAGGACACCTAAATATCTCTTCAGGTTATTGTGATACAAACAATATTTGTTACGTAACGTGCACGGTGTCAGTGAACCAAATATCTGGCAAGAATGTTTTCTTCCGGAAGTCCTTTTTTTGGAGTTATCAAGTCATCGGTGTTTTTTGATACATAACTACATTTTTCATTATTGCATCGTGTAACTGATCGAAAAGTACATCCAGATAGGTATAATAACATGACCTTGAAATGAATTTGATCTTCGAAAATTAAAGTTTTACCTAGAACTGATGTCTATCGAGATCGTAGGCTTTGACGAAGATTCTACAATCAAGAGCGTGAATGTAAATAAACATGTGGAGTGTAAACGTCTGATGTGACATTTTAAATAATCAAATAATTGGTCCTTGTTTCATAAACGGTACTTTAAATGCAGAAAAGTATGCAACATTCTTGCAAAATAAGCCACGAATACTTGTACAAGATGTACCACTAGACATCCGTTTAAGGATTTGTTATCAGCATGACGGTTGTCCGGCACATCCAACGCGTCTTGTCAAACAAATTTTGGATGTAAAATTTACAAATCGGTGGATTGGTCGCACTGGAGCTGTAAGATGGCCATCGCTTTCACCAGACCTCACACGAATGGACTTTCTTTGTGGGGAACATTGAAACAAACAATTTATAATGAAATTAATGAACAACCAACTGCACCAGAGGACATCAAGAACACAATAGATAGAGCTTGTGCTGATAATAATTCCGAAACAATTGAAAGATCTGTACAATCGGTCATTGCACGTTTCATGAAATGTGTCACCGTAGAGGGACACCATTTTTAAGTAAATGTTGTTTTAACATTTAGCACACACGCGCGCACACACACGCGCACACACACACACACACGATATTTCGATATTTTTAGTGTGATGAGAAAATATTTTCTTCGCATTCACAAGTATAGGAGTCGTGGCCGAAGATACTCGACATCAGTTCTAGGTAAAACTTTAATCTTCGAAGATCAAGGTCATTTCAAGGTCATGTTATTATACATACTGAATGTATTTTTCGGTCATTTACACGATGCAATAAAAAAAATGTAGTTATGTTTTAAAAAAAAACACCGATGACCTTGATATCTCCGAAAAAATATTCTTACCAGATATTTAGTCCATTGACACCATGCACATTGCGTAACAAATATTTTTTGCATCACAATAATCTGAAGAGATATTTAGGTGGCTTTACTTAAACGGACCATCCTGTATACTTACCTTTTTTTTCCGAGGAGGTAATCTCGTTACGGATACCCGGCCCCTCCTGGGGGGGAGAGGACCGGGTTATGTGGGACTCCTCGGCAGGTGAGTGCAATGCCGAGTATACCCACTAACTCCTCCCCGTCCGTCCCTAAGCTCCTGGGGGCACCCGTGTTCCGCGCGCGCATTACAATCCAGTGTGCCCCCGCCTTAACATTCCTCCCTGGGTGGGGAACGCGGCCCCCTCCCGTTCCTACTCTATCCGAAGGCACCCCGCAACGGACGACGCGGTGCCTTCCCCCCTTATTGGGCCGCCCGATGGGCATCCGGGCCCCCGCCCAGGATGCCCGACGGCCCCTACCCTGTATACTTACCTACTTCAGGCCCAGGTTTACCGAAGGTAGAGTGACTACGTTACCGACAAAAATAGGCGAAAAATGGTTTTACGTGCTTGAAGTTTTCGTCCTTCAATAAGAATATTTTGTCGCTGGTAAAGCGATCATTCGAAAGAGGAAGGTTCAATCTAGTGCGCGCTGGTCAGGACCTGCCGAGATTATGCAGATATTTGGTAATATAAGCGTTCGAAGTAGGCCAAACATTGATGACCCGCATGCCGTGGAATCCAAGCATCTCCAAGTTTGGAGAAACATCGTGCAGACTTTAAAAATTGCGTAGTACAAAAAACGACAATTATACTATGCAGGATATATCCCAACATTTCGAAGGTACTTTCAACAGCACCGGTTGGTGCAGTAGCTATGGTCTCCGACTGCGGAACCGCTGAAGACTTTTTGGATCAGGTTCGCATCCCGCCCCGGGCTGTTAAAGATATGTGCGCCATGGCGATCCAACCGCCACGGCGTCCAAACGGTACGAGTTCAATCGGCACGGCGTCCAAACGGCACGAGTCGAATCAGCACGGAGTCCAAAAGGAACCCGTCCAATCGGGACAGTCCAATCGGGACGTGTCCAATCGGTCGGAGTCCAACTGGGCATCACCCCTACAATTCGACTGTCGCGATAGACTCCCAAACGACACGGACGTTAATACGTTCGACGAGCGATACGCGGCTCGCGGGATGGCGAGGGCGCAAGATCGTTGTCGGACGCACGCGATACGAAATTCTCTTCGCTGCGGCATCCGTTACAATAAACGCGAAAAGATGGAATCGACGATAACAGACGCGAAAAGAAGGACTAGATTACAATAAGCGCGATACGGCGCGTACGACTGCACTTCACTACGACTGTGGCTCCTCTGAGGAAGACTTCCGTATTCTATTCCGACGGGAAACTGCCGAATAGCTCAAAGCGCCGACGGCTTCGGCACGAACGAATTGCACGAGGCGGAGAACGCCTCTGCACGCGAAATGTGGAGAACGAGACGGGATGTGAACGTGCACGACGATCGATACGCGAGCTCGCGTGCAGTCGTAATATTCGCGATAACGCTATTTTCGGCCGTCCGGTCCTTCCGATATTTTGCACTGGGCGGGCAAAATTTGCGACGTCACAAAGTTTATATCTCGCAGGAGGCAGGCAGTTGCTATTGGCATTTAGTTAAAAGGGTATCATTAACACTTTGAACGCTCAACTAAAAACCCCAAAAATTCCATAAAATCAAAGTAAATTATTTAATGAAATAAAAATTGCAAAAAATTAAATGTATGATACTGAGTAATCCTCCAACTTTCTTGCATGTTACAGATCCTAATCAAGTTTAGTACAATGAATATATCAACGTAAAAATTCATTTTAAAACCTGCACAAATAGTTCCGTCACCCACATATGGGTGACGCGGCGACGAACGTGTTAAGAGAGGCTCGTTCTGAAAGATTCAAGACATTTTTCTATTACTTAAACCTTATATTCTATTTTTTTCGTTTTGTTGCATTAATGTCTTTGTGTGTGGTATATATTTATTCTACGTATAATTAAGTGTTTGGAACTATAGCGAGAGGAAAGAGGTATAGGTTGCGATAGAGACAGGTGTAGAGTAAAAGTGGATTGTATGAAATAATAAATAGTGTATTAAGAATAAAGCGGAGAATATACAGAAAACGAGGTGAAAAGCAGAGGTACAAGAAAGCGGAGAGTGTGTCGAGATAGGTGAGATAACGCACAAGTCGTGAAGCGCACGATTTGGGAGAGCGAAGTGTCGTGGAGCGCACGAATAAGCGAAAATTGAGCGAGACTATGATCGAGCGATCGAGAATGCCAAAAGACCTCGCGCAGCGGTTATTGCGGGTTATTTATACTGTGCGTGGCCACCGGCGGCGGAAGGAATAAGGAGTGGGGTTTTGAAAATGACAAAGGATTTGGCAGTGTCGAACGTTAGCTGGCGCACGAGGGCAATGCCCTAACGGCCGCTGCTGCACAGGAAACAAAGACGGTGGGTGACGGATTTGATATTTTGGAATATGGGAACGGTGGCCCACGCGACAAGTAATCCGTCAGACGTAAACATAAAGTTTACGTCTACGTGCGTTGACCCGGTTTCGGCGGCGAGCTCGATCAGCTGGCTATTGTCACCCGAGAACCGAGGCCGCTCGTCTGCGGATTAGCGCAAAAACTTTATGATGGTCTATTTATACCGAACTGTTTCTTGCGTTACCGGAGTTCCCGGTAACGCTTGCAATGATTTTGAACACGCGTCATACGCGAAATTCCACAGGAGCCAAGGACTGACCCCTACGGGACCTTGCGGTGCATTTCTGCCCTCCGCCTTACGGAGGAGGACCAGCCTGGAGCTCTTCCATTCCCTGGGGATGGTCCCTCGCCCTCAAACAGGAGTTCAGTACCTCTGTAGCGGCCACTGGCACGTACATTTAGCAACATTTGGCGTGCAAATGGTCGAGCGAGTTTATGGAACCCGTTGTCCCACAGCTGTTTTTGAGAATGCCGTTGGTCGTCTTAGCAGTTTTTGTTATGGCGCGTATTGGCCATTAGATTTTTACCATCGGCCTCAACAGCTCGTACGGGTACCATAAATCTTGAGTTTCCGAAGGGACCCGGAAGCTAGGCAGGTAGGTGACAGCCGGCCACGTCATGCACCGCGGGCCCGTCGGAAATCCCGCTGCATTACCGAAATTACGGGGTCGCCCCCGCGTTTAGAGAGACCGCGTCAAGGTTGCAAGGAGTCCCCGAAGAAGTACCTGATTGGCTAATGAGGCTAATTCAGCCCCGGCCAATCAGGACGATTCGGGGAATAGTTAAAAAGCCTCGTAAGCTTCGCGTTAGAGTTAGAGAGAGATACGATTAGACCAGAGAGTCGAGCGGAGATCCTGAGTCGCGTCGAGTCGTAACGTAGCACAACGCTGTAAACTCCGAGAAAATAAACTATCCTGCCTAGACCGAACACGTTGGAGAGATTCAGTTTAGAGTACCCCAAACCCCTTACATTGGTGACACCGACGTTCTAGGAACGAGTTTTTTTTAGTGCGAGTTCGCGTTGTGCATAGGTGCTGAAAGTGCACAAGTGTCGTGAAAGTCAAGTCATGTATCAACCAGCCGGTTGATCTCAGGATGTCTCGTATTTTTTCTTTTCCAGAGTGCTGGAGAAAATGTACTGCAGCCCCAACGCATATTTGCACCCAACTTGCGCCATCACGTAATAGAATTTTGTCGTGTCCGCCGTGACACAGTTGATTGCGAATTGCGCCTCGATTTGGTGAAACCACACGGTCGGTTGTTCAGGCCAGAACGGCGAAATGCGTATACCGACACGGTTTATCTCCGGAATCGCGTACGAATGATAGTGCACTCGAGGAAACAATGGATTAAACTGTGATCACGTCGGGATAGCTTTTTTCAGAGACTGTTAATGACCGTTGGATAATGTACCTCTCCTAGCGTATGTTTATGTCTTCGCGCGTCGATGTATCCTCGCGGCATCGCGAGTTTGCTCACGCAGATTATTTCCGTACCTTTTTTCTTTGTTGTCAGTTGTTTTGCTGACATTTTAACGCCTGCTACATTCCCGGAGAACACAGCGCGACCCCGACCACGCTGAGCACCCTTCCAGTGTATGCCTCTGCATGATTCTCCCAGAATAGACAGAAGGGCAGGGACAATTGGTCTGCCCGTGTTCGCGGCAGCAACTTGCAGCCGTCCCCCGGCTCCATCTCTCCCTCACGGATGGAGCTAGCGTTCCGGAATCCGGTGGCCCGCTCCTCCGCCATAAATTGGAGGGGAGCTATGTCCGCGAGGAGGATCGCCGCCTCCGCGGAGATGGTGCGGTAACCCCGTATGGTCCACAGGGCCAGTAGCCGTTGCACACGATGCGCAAGGTTGTTACGGCTAGCCACGAATTGCTGGTACCACTCTGGAGCCCGAGATAACGCTATGGAATGTACCACTCCCTCGTATAGGCGATGAATCCGTACATCGTGTCCCCCGATATTGGGCAGTAGCCGCTATCCTCTCGAGCCGGGGGACCATCTGGTCGAAGTGCTTTTCGAAGCACCAGCGGCAGTCGAGAGTCAGGCCGAGGTACTTCATCTCGTCCCTAACACCGCGGCAGGGCATGCAGCTACATTGCCTCAGTCTTGCCGGCGAATATTTCCATCCCCAGCCTCTGGATCCCACCGACGACGCCGTCCACCCCGATCTCGGCAAGGAGCCCGTCCTCCTCCAATTCTCCTCCTCGGTGACCATCAGCGTGATACGCAGATGACACTGACACCGCGGGAAAGCGAGGCCCGCAGCACCGCGTCATACGCCAGGTCCCACAACAGCGGCCCGAGGACCGACCCCTGCGGAATCTCGCGGTGCATCGCCTCCCTCCGCATTATGCCGTACCGGCCCGGAAACTCAGACTACCGACAGGTAGTCCCGAATCACTGTGCTGAGGTAGGGGGCACCCGGAAATAGTCCAGGGCTGTAATAGTAGCATACCTATGTATGTACATATGTGTGTTTGCGAGCGTAGGTGTGTATGTGCGTGTGTGAAGGCGCGGCAGTCGAGCTGAGCGTTACATGTAAAAAACGTGGCTACGAGCGTGGCTATTAATATGTTTTGTATTTATTGTCTCATAAACAAGTATTAAGATTACAAAACATTACAGATGGGCCACCTTGCCGAGATTGGGTTGGACTGCGTCGTTGGTGGGATTCGGAGGCTGGGGATGGAGGTGCCGTCGGCAAGGCAGAGGCAATGTGGCTACATGTGCTGCCACGGTGATGGCGGCCACCCCTGCTTCGAATCTGGGTGGGTGCGGCCTCTGTTGAGGTTAGGGACGAAATGAAGGGTCTCGGCCTGACCCTCGACAGCCGCCGGTGCTTCGAAAAGCATTTCAATCGGATAGCCCCCCGGCTCGAGAGCAGCCGCCTGAGGGCGACCGCTATCCAATATCGGGGGCCCGATGAACGGATTCGTTGCCTCTATGCGGGGATGGTGTATTGTATAGCGTTATATGGGGCCCCCGTGTGGTTCCAACAATTAGCGGCCACCAATTTATGCCGCCATAAATTAAGCGGGCGACCGGATACCGGATCGCCTGCTCCATCCGGGTGGGGGAGATTCACGCGGACGGGGACTAGGTCGAAGTGTGGAAGCGCCAGGGACGAATAGATAGGCTTGCCCACTGATGCAAGCAAGTTGATGCCGCAGACACGGACAGGCAAATTGTCCGGGACCTCCTGCCCGTTCTATGAGAATGGTGCAGGAGGAGCGGACGCCTTACCTACCGTTTGACGCAGGTGCTCTCCGGACACGGTTACTTGGGGGAGTACCTGTGTCGGATCAGAATAGAGCCGACGGCGCAGTGCCATTACTGGTAGGAGGGTCGGGACACGGCGCGGCATACACTGGAAGAGTGCCCGGCGTGGTCGCTGCCGGGCCGTGTACTTGGAGATGTTTTCGGGTGGGACCTTTCCCTGCCGGCTGTAGTCGACGACATAGTCGGCGGCGAGGGATCTTGGAAAGCGGTGGCGAAGAGGTGATGTCGCAGAAGGAGGCGGCGAAGAGAGAGAGAGAGAGAGAGAGAGAGAGAGAGGCAAGCCGTTGGGGAAGGTCTCCCCAGGGCTCGTCGGCCCCAAAAGCGGGGTGGATGCAGAGATGGCGCTGGTGGACAGAGCTAATCCCGCACAACAGCCATGGAGGGGAGTGCATGTACTGCCCCCCAAGGGTGGGCCATCCGTTCAGGCGGGAGGATTCAGGCGCTTAATTGCTCCTCCCGTACGTTCAGCCGGCTGGCCGCGTTTCCGCGGCGTCTACAGGAGGTGGGGTGGAAGGGCCAGGAGCGTGCCTGAACACGACACCGATCACCTCTTACCACGAGCGGTGACTTCCTCCTTCGGCCGGGGAGGGGACCAACGGGGCCCGATTTGGGGTTCGCGGCAACCTGCCGAGCTGCCCTACGGGAAGGGGACACCGGGAGGGTGACCTGTGCTCTGTCCTGATAGATTATGCATTGGGGGAAGCTTTACTTCCCCCGGTGTGTCATCGTTGAGTGGTGGGCGGCGCGTTGTTTTTGATTCGAGATCCTCGCCGTCTCCCGTTAGTTCAGGAAGGTCACGGTGGTGGAGATAGTGGTACTGCCCCTTAGGGGGGAGAGTCACACATATCCTCGTCTCTCTCCCCAATGGGGGCGGGGAATCTGCGATGCGATTACCATCACGTAAAAAAAAGAATATACCGGGATATACTATAATACACCAGAATGTACCAGAATATACTAGAATACACCAGATTTTTCGAGAATATACAAGAAAATACGAGAATATTCCTGAAAATACTCCAATATACTACAATATTGCAGAATATACTAGATTAATCCTGAGTATACCAGGATGTGGTTGGGTTACCACAAAACAGAGACAGTTTATTTAACAGGATAGTCTGTTTATTTAATTGTGTGTTCCATGTACAATGAGACCGACAGACAAAGTACGTAGGCGCTCGCGGATTGGTCCGCGCTTGGGTCTATTCGCGGATTGGTCCGCGCTTGGGTCTATTCGCGGATTGGTTCGCGTAAGGGGCCGGTCGCGGATTGGCTCGCGTTCGGGTCAGATTCGCGAGCTCGCGACGGAACGTGAAATTCGCCGTTTCGTCGCACAAAATTGAAATTGAAATTGAAATTGAAATTGAAATTGAAATTGAAATTGAAATTGAAATTGAAATTGAAATTGAAAT
Organism: Halictus rubicundus; assembly: GCF_050948215.1. Lineage (NCBI taxonomy): Eukaryota > Metazoa > Arthropoda > Insecta > Hymenoptera > Halictidae > Halictus > Halictus rubicundus. The sequence goes on along the minus strand of NC_135150.1, from coordinate 4,240,131 downwards.
TGAAATTGAAATTGAAATTGAAATTGAAATTGAAATTGAAATTGAAATTGAAATTGAAATTGAAATTGAAATTGAAATTGAAATTGAAATTGAAATTGAAATTGAAATTGAAATTGAAATTGAAATTGAAATTGAAATTGAAATTGAAATTGAAATTGAAATTGAAATTGAAATTGAAATTGAAATTGAAATTGAAATTGAAATTGAAATTGAAATTGAAATTGAAATTGAAATTGAAATTGAAATTGAAATTGAAATTGAAATTGAAATTGAAATTGAAATTGAAATTGAAATTGAAATTGAAATTGAAATTGAAATTGAAATTGAAATTGAAATTGAAATTGAAATTGAAATTGAAATTGAAATTGAAATTGAAATTGAAATTGAAATTGAAATTGAAATTGAAATTGAAATTGAAATTGAAATTGAAATTGAAATTGAAATTGAAATTGAAATTGAAATTGAAATTGAAATTGAAATTGAAATTGAAATTGAAATTGAAATTGAAATTGAAATTGAAATTGAAATTGAAATTGAAATTGAAATTGAAATTGAAATTGAAATTGAAATTGAAATTGAAATTGAAATTGAAATTGAAATTGAAATTGAAATTGAAATTGAAATTGAAATTGAAATTGAAATTGAAATTGAAATTGAAATTGAAATTGAAATTGAAATTGAAATTGAAATTGAAATTGAAATTGAAATTGAAATTGAAATTGAAATTGAAATTGAAATTGAAATTGAAATTGAAATTGAAATTGAAATTGAAATTGAAATTGAAATTGAAATTGAAATTGAAATTGAAATTGAAATTGAAATTGAAATTGAAATTGAAATTGAAATTGAAATTGAAATTGAAATTGAAATTGAAATTGAAATTGAAATTGAAATTGAAATTGAAATTGAAATTGAAATTGAAATTGAAATTGAAATTGAAATTGAAATTGAAATTGAAATTGAAATTGAAATTGAAATTGAAATTGAAATTGAAATTGAAATTGAAATTGAAATTGAAATTGAAATTGAAATTGAAATTGAAATTGAAATTGAAATTGAAATTGAAATTGAAATTGAAATTGAAATTGAAATTGAAATTGAAATTGAAATTAAGGTATAATAATAATAAATAAGGTAAAACTTAGGTATAGGCCATAGAAACATCCCTAACATTCGAAGCACCACTCAATGAATGTGCCCGTCGGTTCTGGATACAATTTCGAGTTGCCAGTAATCATCTGGAGCAATCGTCTATATGAATGCATGAATGAATGAATCAGGCTTTTGAAAAATGAATTTCTTTGCCTCCAGGAACTGCATTTCAAAAGCCTGAAAATTGTTTAAAATTAAATGATTCCAAAAACTGAAGCAGATATGTTTGCAAACTAAGGAAAAGACTTGCGAATGCGTATATACAATACTTTACCTAACGAAACACAAAATTGCGGAAAAAAAATGAAATACAAAAAACGCGGGAATTTATTACACAACCCAATACCTATGAAATATTAAAATTTAATATAAAAAAATTAAAACAAATGATATATTAAGAAACAATAATTATGTGTATGTGTATATATAATTCATACTTATCCTTCATTTTAGGAATGTGGAACGGAAGGTTGCCAAAACAACTCTACCAGAATACTTAGTAATAAAAGAAAATATTTTATTTGGCAGAAAAAGAATACCAACATTCGCTGCTAGGATAAGGAAAACTGCCAAACCCTAATCAGAATTCGTAATACAAAAATTACATTATAAGATATATTATAAAATACATTATAACATTATAAATTATAATGAAATTATTGCACTACTATTTATTAAATTTCACATAAAGGTCTCCTTCACAGAGCCGTATTTTGCTATATTCTAGTATATTCAAATATATTCTGGTACATTCTAGTGTATTGTGTTATATTCTCGTATATTCAAGTATATTCTAGTATATCCTTAGTTAGTCTGCTATATACTAGTATTGTTGTTTTTATTAAAGGAACGGTGAGAGTAAAGAAAGGACACTTCACAAAACAGTCGAGGATTCCGAATAGACAAGAAACAAGACTTTATTAATTATATCCGGACCGAAGTTACAACCGTCAATGTCAGCGTGTCGCGTATACTTGAACACTAAAAATCTCGACACACCGAAAATACTTCTACAGTCCGAATGCTTGAATCCTAACTTTCTGCTGCGGGGTCAGCTCTATTTATACAAAAATTGACTGGGCGGAGGTATCCGCTAACGGGGGAAAAATCATCCCTATTCGTTAGACGACTTGGGGGAGGAGGGTCTTCTTGATCCGTGGAGGAGAAAGTCACTCCCTCAAGTCGTTTTAGTGCACTTCTAAAAAGTATGACTCCCGGAGCAGCGCGTTTACGGTACCCTAAAATGGGCCTCTTAATTTATGGCCCCCTCGACTGGCGCAGGCCAATGGTAGTGCCAATTGCACGGATGGCCTGCACATGTGCTAGGACCCACTCTGTCCGTTCGGGGCCTTCGTTTACCATTTTATGGCCTCCTTTTCCGTAGTCATTTAGGAAACGGCGGAAAAAAGGGAAAGCCTGTTCGAAAAAATATGCTAGGTAGTCGAGGGGCCATCTGTGTCGCTTGTAAATGCACGTGCATTTCTCACATCCTCCCACCTTGAGTCCTGGACTCAATACGCTTTCGCTGAATGACGTTCATAAATCGCTTAAGACATAAAACGGAATACCTACTAAACAACATAAAATGAAAATACATGGAGTTCCGCTTGGGATAATCTTCACGAAACATAATAATCGGGTTTTCGAATAATACGCCCGCTTCGAGTCCTAACAACGTTTTCGATATTATATGTAGGTTGAGCCTCGCGGTTTTTTTCGTTGTCGCCGTCACGAATGGTTTGCTCGTTTAACAAAACTTCACGCATATCTTTCCCGTTTATATCACTCCGTTCGATCTCTAACGGGTAAATTCGCTGTATCGGTCTCTTTAATATGCCATCTTTGGTTTTTAAAATCGCTACCCTAACTGTACCGTCGCGACCTCCGATCAATTCTTCTATTCTGGCCAGCGGCCAGTCGATCCGCTTGCGATTATCGTCACCGATCAAGACAATATCCCCCAGTTTTATTGTGCGGGTTTCTTTCACGTTACTTTTGAAAATTAACTGGCTGAGGTACTCTGTACGAAAACGTTGACGTAGATGTTCTATTATCTCTTGTTTACGTCTAAGAACTCGATTCAGGTCAGTTTTTCTAAGAAGATCTATATCTGGACATTCAGATTCTCTTACTTCGTTCAAAAACATCGCAGGTGTGAGAGGTTTTGGGTCATCCGGTGAATCCGAAACGTATGTTAAAGGCCGCGAATTAATCGTACGCTCGCAGTTAACTAGGACGGTATACATTTGATCGTACGTGAGGCATGATTTTCTAAGCACTTTGCGTAGAATAACTTTGACCATTCCTATCAATCGCTCCCACCAACCTCCCCACCACGCTGCCGTTGGTGGATTAAAAAGCCACTGTATACGCTTAGCTGAACTGTTCTTAGCGATAATATCCCAATTCAGCTTTTCAAAAGCGCTGTTGGCTCCTACAAAATTTGTGCCGTTATCGCTATAAATGACGGAGGGTCGATTGCGACGACCGATAAAATTATCTAATCTCCAAAGATCCGAAATACCCATCTCACCCGCGAACATCGTCAACGCGGTAGAGGAACAGTTTTCCTGATCGTTTGTAGGGTTTTTTCCCATAACTACCCAGCCTAATCTCGTCTCGAAGGCTGTTAAATCGTTCGGTAGATCGCGTTTCTTTCCGGTAAAAAGTTTGCCCGCCACGTCAGCGCCTATTAATACATCTATATTCCTATCCGAAACATTCGTAGTCTCCAGATCGGTGAGAGAAACGTTGGCTTTTCCTAATTCTTTTACCCAAGGACCCGATTTAATCGTTGGGATGTCCGTGCAAATCGTATCCTCGTTCATGACTTGAAAATTGCATGAATATTTCCCATCTAAACTCTTCATACGAATCAAATAAATATCGTGTTCCTTGGATCCAGAGTTCGCACCGCCAAACAGTGTGTGAGTCACTGCTCTTTTTCCGAGAGGTTCATACCCCATAAATTTCGCTACCTCGGAACGAACATACGATCTGTGTGAACCCTGATCGATAACTACGCGTGCAACCTTTCTCTCTGAATCGGAATACAGTACGACGCGCAATGTTTGCAAAATGACGTCAGGCATATTAACAAAACTCGCGAGGCTCTGTTCGACGTTTTCTTTTCTATCACGCGTTTCGCTTTTACTCGGAGTCGCATTTCGCGTTGCGTTACATAAACTCGGACACATAAGTACCGAATGACGGTTACCACAAAATGCACACGATATCCTAACTCGGCAATTACTCGACTGATGATTCGGTTTTAAACATTTGAAACAGCATCTTTTTTGTTTGATCAAGTCTTTTCGTTCGTCATATGATAATTTTTTAGCCTTGTCACAATTCGCATTTTCGTGATTACCGTCGCAAAATATACATTTTAAACGTCTTTCCTCACCCGAAAACAAAACGCTGGCGCTCGGCAGTTCCGTCAGTGGTCCGGTCTTCTCCTTTCCCTTGCTGTCCTTGCTTCTTTTTTCGGCAAGGGTTGATGATGTGAAGCCGCTGATCGCCATATTTATTCTCTCCTCATTGCTGACCTCGGCCTTGAGGAACTGGAGAAGTCGTGTCAGACGATCCGGAACTTCGCCACCGTCCACTGGTTCGTTGCTGGTACTGAACGCCGACCGTTGCCACGTTCGAAGAATTTCCTCTGGTAGCGAGGATTCGACGAGTGGGTACAACATCGTTGCACAATTGTCCGTTTTGACGCCAAGCGTCTCAAGTGCGCGAATATGCGCTGATATTTTGTCGTAGATTGTCGAAACATCTACTTGTTTCCCTTTATTAGTCGCATTCTGCAACGCAAGCGAAAGTAGCTCTCGGGTGTAAAACTCGATGAGCAAATCGTCTCGACCAAAACGGTTTTTGAGACTCTCGAAAGCTTTGTCGTAATTTTCCGCCGTTGTCGGGAATCCGTTGACGACACTTTCCGCTTTAGAGCCTTCTTCCATCATCTGTTTCAAGTATTCTAATTTATCTTCCTGGGAAACAGATCGGTCCTCGTGAATCTTTCGGAAATGTGACCAGAATTGCAGCCATGTGCTCACACTTCCGCTGTATTTTACGACCTTCAGGAACGGCCTCTTAAATGGTTTCTCGGTCTGGGTCGATGGTTGACCATTTGTTTCTTGTCGACTGTTTGTGGTGATTTGTCCTATAAACCTCAACTTGGCCTCCAGAAACTTTTCTTTATATTTGTCCTGAGCCTCCATGTCCGTTACGATGTCTTCTTCAGTGGCTGTCTCTGATAGAAAATCTACATACTTCGAGTTAGCAAGTTCCAGATCTTGCATCCTTGACTCGAGCATCTGCAGCGCAACTTGTCGATCTTCGAACGGAACAGTCGCGTTGTTGCATTTTGCAATAAAGTTGTTGAGGCTCTTCGTAAACAGCGTGCGGTGGACCGTCCTTTGTTTCTTCGAGGTGTCCATTTTTTCTTGAGATTGTTCTACCACCACTAGTCCTGTCACGGTCGCCAGATGTTGTTTTTATTAAAGGAACGGTGAGAGTAAAGAAAGGACACTTCACAAAACAGTCGAGGATTCCGAATAGACAAGAAACAAGACTTTATTAATTATATCCGGACCGAAGTTACAACCGTCAATGTCAGCGTGTCGCGTATACTTGAACACTAAAAATCTCGACACACCGAAAATACTTCTACAGTCCGAATGCTTGAATCCTAACTTTCTGCTGCGGGGTCAGCTCTATTTATACAAAAATTGACTGGGCGGAGGTATCCGCTAACGGGGGAAAAATCATCCCTATTCGTTAGACGACTTGGGGGAGGAGGGTCTTCTTGATCCGTGGAGGAGAAAGTCACTCCCTCAAGTCGTTTTAGTGCACTTCTAAAAAGTATGACTCCCGGAGCAGCGCGTTTACGGTACCCTAAAATGGGCCTCTTAATTTATGGCCCCCTCGACTGGCGCAGGCCAATGGTAGTGCCAATTGCACGGATGGCCTGCACATGTGCTAGGACCCACTCTGTCCGTTCGGGGCCTTCGTTTACCATTTTATGGCCTCCTTTTCCGTAGTCATTTAGGAAACGGCGGAAAAAAGGGAAAGCCTGTTCGAAAAAATATGCTAGGTAGTCGAGGGGCCATCTGTGTCGCTTGTAAATGCACGTGCATTTCTCACAAGTATCTTCAAGTATATTCTGGTATATACAAGTATATTCAAGTATATTTTGGTTTATTCTAGTGTATTCTGCTATATTCTAGTATAGTCAAGTATATTCTGGTAGGTTCTAGTGTATTCTGCTATATTCTACTATATTCAAGTATATTCTGGTGTATTTTAGTGTATTCTGCGATATTCAAGTACACTCTGCCCCACGAGAGAATAGTTCCGCGAGAGAACCGATTTTCGTTCGTCGCTGCGCATCTTCACCCTGATTGGTCCTGTAGCGTCCGGTCGCACGCACACAAAAGAGTCTTTCTTTCGTGAAAACGGCCAACGCAATTTACGACTCTCGTTCGACGAAGCTATTTTTGAGTGGACATTTTCTAGACCTAGTCGAAGTATGTTTATTAGAGTTTTGTCCCAAAGTCCTCAATAGCAAACTGAGATCGTCGTAAATTAAGAGACGAACTGAAGGGCACTTGAAGCGGACCCAACGGTCTATCGACACTTGGGTCAAGCATGGGTGGCCCGGAGGAAAGTCCCATCATCTTCTCCGATCACCTCGCCGTTCCGAAAACAAACACGCCAAGGGCGGAAGGAACGGGGGTGAGACGGAGAAAAAGAACAGCTCTGATTGGAAGGACCCAAAGCGTGGGTTAGCCAATCAGGGTTGTTTAGGATTTTTACCAGGGCAAACGAAGGCGTTAGAATTAAGTTGTACAGGACTTTCGAGGAGTCAGTCAGAAGTCGTCGCGAGATACACTTCGGATTAGTAGACAGTCGTCGAGCGTTGTTCGAAGACACCTCGCGTTAAATTGTACAGTCGCGAACAATACGTGTATATATAGAGATTAAATTGAGTTCGCCACCAAGTGTAGTTAATGATAAATAGACCCTACCCGCAGTCCCTTCCCAATGCACAGCGCATGCGCGCAGTGGCACTGAAGTGACGCCACGCGCTGCAGCGCTGCACTTGGCCTCATTCGTAGCCATACCGAGTGTTCATACGGTATTCATACAGTGTTCATAGGGTTCGTACAGTGTTCTTCCATTTTTCAATAGCAGTGTTTTTTTGAAATGGAAGATGAAGTTCCTGGGCCGTCACATACATCTCCAGTGAAGAAAAATCCGAGAGAAAAGATAAGCTTATATTATACATAATTATTTATCATGCATTTCGCTACTATAAGCTTGTTTCTTTTTTTCGAAAATCATAGTTTTTATTTTACTAAACTTCCTTTTTACTAAACTTTTCTCTGTTTCTAGTTTGTCCGATCTGCACAAAAACAGATTATTATTAATCTGTACAAAAGCGTGATAGCGGAAAACCCGAATACAATGAAATATCTTGATGAAAGATTAATGCTGGAATTGTATTCCTTGTTTTGATTTTAAAATAATTTCGTCATGAATATAACAAAAACAGTCCGGCTGATTTGTACACTTCCGCGAGATTTTATCGATTTAATATAGAGCGATCTATGTCTTAATTATGTACTTCGATCAATAAAATCGATAAAAATAGTCCCATTTACATAGTGTTTGGACTTATTTTAATCGGAAGAATCTTGAATGTCCATTGGTATTACAATTATAAAGATAAGACAACAGTTACTGAAAATAAAATTTTCCAGTCACCGCATTGCTGCGGTCAATTTTCTTTATTATGCATTTCCACAATGAAATGTGAATATAATTCGTATTTTTATAATTTTTTATAATGATTGGCACCCAAAAAGACAAAAAAAAAATGTATGTAATTAAGCATAGTAAGCAAAGACATACTTGAGTGGTACCAACGTCGATTACGCATAGCGACGGCCCTGGCGAGTCGAGAAAAGGCTGCAATGGCCGTCTGGCGCGAACGCGTCGCGCACAAGCTGTCAATTAATATTTTCTGATCCTTCTGGTATATTAATGGAACCAAATACTTTTCGTGAATGGTTTCTTTACCAGAAATGTCTGTAGAATGCATTCCTGTATAGTAAATTCCTGCTAGATAAAGGATTTTTCACATAAATACAAAAATAGAGCGTACAAAGTACCCGCGTCGGCACATTTTCAAACTTTAACAACCATTTACAACTATTAGGGTGTACATAAAAATATAATTGGCTACATGGATGTGTAGAGGAGAGTCCCTTCTAGCTTTTGAATCAAATTTGAACTTTCTCGCGTGTTTAGTTTTTGCGTAACACGTCATTTTTGATCGAAATCGTGCATTTTTACAAAAATCAAAATTTTTCGAAAACGTTGCGTGATAGAGTAATTCTACTTGCGGATTTGGTTTTAGACTGACAAAGTGTATACGAATCACCCAACAGGTATTGCAAAATTTTTTTGGTGTTGGACAGTGTTATTACTCACATCGGGTCAGCAGACGGGGTTGTGTCAGGGGCCCTCCTTCGCTTCGAGGCAAAAAAAAAAAGAACGGCCGATTATCACGAGGAGATGAATGGAGACACATTTTTTGAATGGTTCAAGAAAATTTTGCCCATGCTGCCAGATAGGTCAGTCATCGTGATGGATTACGCCCCTTACAACAGCGTCAAGAAGGAAAAATATCCTTCATTGAGGTGGAAAAGGGACGATATCATCACGTGGCTGGAGGGTAAGGGGGAAACGGTGAATCCACGGTACGTCAAGATTCGATTAATAGAGTTGGTTGAAAAATACAAACAACCAGCGAACAATTACATCATTGACGAATACGCTAGAGAGAATGGACGTACCGTCCTACGCCTTCCCCCTTACCACAGCGAGTTACACCCTATCGAGTTGGCATGGGCACAAATAAAACAATTTATAAGGGCGCGAAATATATCGTACAAATTGGCAGATGTCCGCCAATTTGTAGATGCAGCGGTCGAAAATGTGTCTCCCGAAAATTGGAAAAATTTCATACGGCATACGCTGAAGGAGGAAAGGAGGCTCTCTGAGCTCGACCATTTAACAGATACGGTGTTAGAGGGAAGCCCCGAGTGGTTGAACTCGTCTGATGCCTCGGACATCGATGTGAGTCATACATAAGCTGCTTATTGTAAATAGTTGTAAATAGTCTGTAAATAGTTGTAAGTTTTTAGTAAATAGTTGTAAGTCATTTTGTAAATAGTCTGTAAATAGTTGTAAGTTTTTTGTAAATATAAATATGTGAATATGTTCAGATTTGAACATCGCGCCGGTTTGGCGGATCAGCCGTCACGAACGTAATGACGCGATTCGTCGACTCGGCCGAGTCCGCGACTTCGCAATTCGCGACTCCCGTGCGAGCGCACACACGCGTGCCAATTAATTACGCCGGCGACCCCCTCCCCCTAGACCAGGCAAGACGAACGTCGGCCCGTTACGCGTTCGTCTCGCTCTCTTTTCCGTCTCTGTCGTTATAGAGAAGCCACGTGCGACCGAGTTTTCTTAGTTTTTGCCTTGCGCCACGCACGCGGACCGATTTTTGTATTACGAAGGTTTCATTAAACCCACCAGCTATTTCAACCGACTTTATTGTCAACCGTAGCGTTACATTCGTTCACAGGAAGTGCGCGACCGCGTGAATTATAATAAAGACACCACACCACGTGTTCACTTATCAAAAGATTAGTTTTTCTTTCGGTTCGACCAACCGCGAGCAGAAATCCCCCATTCTGGGATAGATCCAGCCACGAACATTTTTGGTCCTTCGAGCCGGATTTCGTCGCGGAAAGTTCAGTTGAAGTGAACCGAAAGGCCACAAGTGAACATGAGTGCGTTAACATCCACGCTGACGAAGCAGACGTGCGCAATGCGGTCAATCGAGCGCGCTCTACCCAATTTTAAAAAACTGGGTAGAGAAAAGATGACCGCCGCGGTCACGAAAAGCCGCATGCAAACGGCGAAGGAAATCTTCGCCGAGTGCACGAGATTGGACGCCCAGCTGCACGAACTCGTGAGCGACAAGGAGAAGGCGACCATCCCTTACTTTTCGGACGACCAGTTCGCCGCCAGCGAGACGACCTACAACGAGACCATGGACTTCATGGCGGAGTGGCTCACTGGTCTTGCCCCACCGAGGCCAAACCCTGCAGACGAAGGAAAGACGACCGCTTCGACATCTCGTTCCGGCAGCCATCTTCCAAGCCTGCAGTTGCCAACGTTCGACGGCGCCCTCGACCTCTGGGAGAGCTTCCACGATCAATTCGCGTCCATGGTAATGACAAATACAAATCTATCTAGTGTCGAGAAGATGCAGTATCTGTGTTCCGCGCTCAAAGGCGAAGCGAAAGCCGCGATAATGCATCTTCCCATCACAGCCGCGAATTTCGACATAGCGTGGAAAATTATCATATCGCGATACGCGAACCACCGTCGACTAATAACCACACACCTCCACGCTCTGTTTTCCTTGCCGACCGTTTCAACCGAGTCGCCGAAGGAATTACGCAACCTTCGCGATCGCTTGAACGGAGCCATACAAGCGCTCAAGAATTTAAATCGCCCGGTTGATTCTTGGAGCGACATTTTGGTGTTTCTCGGGGTACAGTGCCTAGATCGATCATCTCGAAAAGCGTGGGAATTAACTTTGGGAACCACAACAGACTTTCCCGCGTATAAAATTTTCGACGGGTTCCTCGAGTCGCGAATTAGTGCGCTTGAATTTATCATTCCACTTCGACCAGAAAGACCGATCGATCTAACCACCAAACCCACCAAATCGAAAGTCCTTTCCGCTCACGCAGCCACCGCTGTTGCAATCACTTGTCCAGTGTGCAAGGGCGGGCATTTAATCTACAAATGCGATCAATTCCTCGCGAAAACGCCAGCCGAAAGATATAATTTCATAAAATCGCAACGTCGATGCCTGAATTGCTTCTCCGTGAAACACGACGGCGCCCAGTGCCGGAGCGTCCACCAATGTAAGGAGTGTCATCAGCGCCACCACACGCTCCTGCACTTCCCAACCAAAGCGCTGAAGCAAAACAAAAGCGGTCAGGATGACTCGGCGACCTCTAACCAAACCACGAGCGAGTTAAGTTCTCACATTGTTACGAAAACATGTACTAACCGTGCTGTTTTACTTTCGACAGCGCGAGTACACGTGTACTCGACCAGCGGTGACCCCGTAAAAGCGCGTGCGTTGCTGAATCAGGGCTCTGTCGCGACACTGATCACCGCTGACCTCTCACGCCGCCTTCGACTGAAGCACGATCTTCAGTCCGTCTGCGTTACCGGGATCGGATCTTCAGAGTCGATTTCCATGCACTCAGCAATCGTGCGTCTCTCGTCCACGGATCAAGTTGAGCCTGCATATTCGACTACGGCAATTATACTGCAAAATATAACTGGGTACACGCCGCAGTCCAACGTAAGCATCACTAATTTGGGTTACCTTGCAGGGTTGAAATTCGCCGACGACGATCCCATGAGTTCGGACCCCATTGACTTGCTTATCGGAGCTGACCTCTACGGCCAGCTGCTGACCGGGGAGTTACGCAGACGTGGCGATGACGAACCCATTGCGCAGTCGACGACATTGGGTTGGATCCTGTCCGGTCCCATCACCCCTTCCTCAATTCCAACGCGAATCGACGTGCATCACGGCGCGGTTTTCGAGCGGCTGGAAAACAGCATTCGGAAATTTTGGGAGGTTGAAGCGATAACCGATAAACCCGCGCTGTCCCCCGACGCTGAGTTATGCGAACACCACTTCCAGACGACGCACTCACGGTCAACCACCGGACGGTATATCGTTCGCTTGCCATTCAAAACGACTCAACCGGAGTTAGGAGACTCGCGTTCCGCCGCGACGAGGCATCTCCTCCAATTAGAAAATCGTTTTCGTCGCGATAAGCCCCTAGCTGACGAGTACAGAGAGTTCATGCAAGAGTACGAATCACTCGGACATATGAGGCGCGTCGACTCTAGTGCCATCGCGGCTCCCGGATATTACATTCCTCACCACGCGGTACGTCGCGACCACAGCGAGACCACTCGCACGCGAGTTGTTTTTAACGCATCGCGGAAAACCACCAACGGTCAGTCATTAAATGACTTACTGCTAAGCGGACCGAAACTGCAGCAGGACCTGACGGCTATTCTAATGCGATGGAGGCAATACGAATTCGTATACACCGCCGATGTCGCTAAGATGTACCGCCAGATCCTGATGCATGATGCCGACGTTGATTTCCAACGCATTCTATGGCGAAAACAACCGGACGAACCGATCTCCGAGTATCAATTACTCACCGTGACATACGGTACTACGTCCGCCCCGTATCAAGCTATTCGGGTTTTGCAACAGCTCGCTCGCGACGAAGGGCATAATTTTCCTCTAGCGACACCGATCATCCACGAGCAGACATACGTGGACGATTGTCTCTTCGGAGCTGATGACGCTCGCATCGCGACCAATTAATCCGACTTCTCGAAAAAGGCGGATTCCGCTTGAGGAAATGGGCCAGTAACGCCCCCGCGCTCCTATCAGATATAGATCCGTCCGATCATGGCTTGGCTGGCGGAAAGGATTTTGCTAACGGCGATACTCTCTCCGTCCTTGGGATCGCGTGGAACCCGGTCCAGGACAGGTTTCAAATAAAATCTGTCACGATCCCGGATCCTACGCGAACAAAACGATCAATCCTGTCGGCTATCGCGAAGCTCTATGATCCGTTTGGATGGCTCGCCCCCGTCGTTATTCACCGCCAAAGTTATCATGCAGCAGCTTTGGCAAGCGCGCTGCGAGTGGGATGACGACGCCCCGCGCGAAATCTTAAAGCAATGGAATTTATATTGCAACCAACTTCCTCGAGTGAATGAGCTGTCAATCCCGCGGCAAATAGCTTCCGGTGCTATCGTCAGTCGAGAATTGCACGGGTTCGCCGATGCCTCGACCAAAGCCTACGCCGCGGTTGTTTATCAACGTAGCATAAGGGATAACGGCACAGTTGCTATCGGTCTACTCACAGCAAAAACCCGAGTCGCTCCCGTGAAGACCATTTCTGTTCCGCGACTCGAACTGTCCGCAGCATTGCTACGTGCCGAACTGCTCTGTACCGTCCAAAAGGCACTTCGATCATATCGCTTCGATGTCTTCTGCTGGAGCGATTCAAGCATCACTCTGTGGTGGCTCTGTAAACCGCCAAACAAGCTTAAAACATTCATCGCGAACCGAGTGACTAAAATTCACGAAGCCCTGCCCGAAGCGTCATGGCGTCACGTCTCCACCGAGGAGAATCCTGCCGACTGCGCGTCCCGTGGCCTGCTCCCATCGGAATTAGAAAACCACCCTTTGTGGTGGACCGGTCCACAGTGGCTACGCGGGTCGGAAGAAAAGTGGCCAAAAAAGGATGCCTTCGTTACCACCCGATACGTGTCGCGAAGAACGATCTACCGTCCCGTCATGCGTTACCGCAACCACCGAGTCCTGGAAGCTGGCCTAACGCTACTCGTCGTGGCCGAAGCTCCTTCGCGTAACAGCGTACGTACTTCGATTCATCGCCGCAGCTCGAAAACGCGACCGCGAGCACTCGACGTCCAGAACCCCCAAGTCCCAATCTCCGCTTGTCCTGCTCCCAGAAGAAATCTCAAAGGCCAAAATCTTCTGGTTAAAGACCATGCAGGCCGAGACCTTCCCGTCCGAAAAAACCCAGCTGTCCAACAACCGCCCATTGTCGAAGACCAGCGCAATCGGCTCATTGATGCCATTTATCGACGGCGACGGGCTCATACGAGCAAGAGGGAGATTAAGGCACTCCTCGCTCCCGTCTGGAGAAAAATTTCCAATTATTCTCCGCTCTCATCGCCTTTTAAGTTTAATCATTCGCGATACTCACCTCCAAACACTCCACGGAGGACCACAGCTCACGCTCTCAGTGCTGCGGAGAGAGTACTGGATCGTGAGAGCGAGAGCCACTGTCCGTGCAGTATTGTATCAGTGCGTTGCCTGCACACGTGAAAAGGCCGCAGTACCTACCGAACTCATGGGAGACCTTCCGACAGCGAGAGTCACACCTGAAACGAGGGCTTTCATCAATACCGGAGTCGACTATGCAGGGCCAATTTTAATTCGCACCACGCCCGGTCGAGGCTACAAAACGCATAAAGCATACATAGCTGTCTTTGTATGCATGGCAGTTAAGGCAGTTCACCTTGAATTGGTAAACGACTATTCGGCTAGTACGTTTGTCGCCGCTTATCACCGCTTTATTTCGCGTCGAGGAAGGCCTAGAGCCATTTATTCCGATAATGGCACCACGTTCCAAGGAGCGAACCGCGAGCTCTCTACCGCGATTCGATTAGCATCGCAAAACATAGATTTCGCGAACCATACCGCCGTGAGGGGAGTGCAGTGGCATTTTTTGCCTCCCGCTGCACCTCATTTCGGTGGGCTGTGGGAAGCCGCCGTAAAGAGCGTGAAGTATCACGTTAAACGCTGCATCGGGTCCCACACACTCACTGCCGAGGAAATGACGACGCTCCTCTGCCAAGTCGAAGCCTGCCTTAACTCGCGACCAGTATCCGCCGTATCCGACAACCTCGACGACTACCAAGTCCTGACACCGGGGCACTTCTTAATCGGCACTGCGATCGTTGCTGAGCCTCAACCGAGCGTGGTACACCTCGCCGAGAACCGACTCTCGCGGTGGCAACTGGTACAACGCATTACCGAGAATGTTTGGAAATCATGGTCAAACGATTACCTCCACACGCTGCAACAACGTCCGAAGTGGAGAACGGTCCAAGGTCTCGCAAAGGTGGGGCAAATGGTGCTTCTCCGGAACACGGCACTGCCGCCCAGCACGTGGGAACTTGGACGGATCACGGCCTGTCACCCTGGAGAGGACGGGCTCACCCGAGTCGTCACTATAAGGACCAGCAGATCCGAGTACAAACGTCCTCTCGCCAAAATTTGTTTTCTGCCAGTTGCCATCAACGAGCACGATGAACAACGCAGTTCGTCCACTCTCGATACCACTGCGTCCAAACCAACTACGCCGTCGTCAGTGTTATGACCGAACATAACCTCTCGACGCCACGCGACACTTGCACGGAAAACTTTGTAAATAGTCGTACCTAGTCCATACAACGTGTACATAATGTAAATAATTAGATTAAGTTAGAATAATTAGGTTAAGTCGCGCTTACCGTCCGTTCCATCGCGATGTCGTCTTCCCAACCATCAACTCTGGTTATCACGTCGCACTAATTTGACACTTTGTAACGCACTGCGTACGCGAAATGCGTAACCCCGTGCCGAAAGGCACAAACACCGCTACCGCGCGTGCGCTGAACCGATTCCCACTGGTACGGTTCGTTGAATGAATTCATTCAACGGAGGGGCCGGTGTGTTCAGATTTGAACATCGCGCCGGTTTGGCGGATCAGCCGTCACGACCGTAATGACGCGATTCGTCGACTCGGCCGAGTCCGCGACTTCGCAATTCGCGACTCCCGTGCGAGCGCACACACGCGTGCCAATTAATTACGCCGGCGACCCCCTCCCCCTAGACCAGGCAAGACGAACGTCGGCCCGTTACGCGTTCGTCTCGCTCTCTTTTCCGTCTCTGTCGTTATAGAGAAGCCACGTGCGACCGAATTTTCTTAGTTTTTGCCTTGCGCCACGCACGCGGACCGATTTTTGTATTACGAAGGTTTCATTAAACCCACCAGCTATTTCAACCGACTTTATTGTCAACCGTAGCGTTATATTCGTTCACAGGAAGTGCGCGACCGCGTGAATTATAATAAAGACACCACACCACGTGTTCACTTATCAAAAGATTAGTTTTTCTTTCGGTTCGACCAACCGCGAGCAGAAATCCCCCATTCTGGGATAGATGCAGCCACGAACAGAATATAAATAATAATTGTAGCGGCTAGCCTGGGACATCTGGTTATGGCATGGGTACTGCTTTACGCTCTTGGAACGTGACTTTGGGGATTTTTAGAAATTAGGTACGGAGTGGCCTTGTCACCGTTTTAGCTAATGTCCCATTCGTGTCCGTTCCCAGGGCATAGCACTTGTATATAGTTTTCTAGGCCCATGCCATAAATCTGCCAGGGGTCCCATCCTGCCCTTCTCTAGTTTCGCACTTGACGATTGCCAGACGCCCTGGGTCTTTCCCAGGCTCTGGCAACTCTTCACCCGTGGTGAGTGGTTGATGGCCCTTGGTTCATCAGGATGGCCTTGGGGCCATCAGGATGTTCCTCGGTCCCATCTTCCACTTTCCAACCGTCCACCCCCCAATTGGTCCTCGTCTTGGCCAATCCGGGATATCTCTCGGCATCCAGGGAAGGGAGGAAAATCCCGAAGTAGAGGGAGGATCTACCCTTACGTGGGTTCTTGACTCGATCCTCCCAATCAATTCGACTCCAAGCACGCTAGGGAAAACAACGTTCTCTAGCTGCTCTCTTGTACACTATTCGTTTGTATTCGGTTACGGCTCAAATCAATCTTGTAAATACAGTCCACTGCTTTAGTTTCGTTACACTTGGTCTCCTTTCTTACAAGAGGAAAACTCCCATCCTTAGTCGACACATCGCGTGTAAATCCACATCAAAAGCTCGAACATCCTTCGGGATAACCACGAGCAATCAACAATAATATCTGTACATAATGTACAAAATTATGTTACCAATGAAATAAACATTCAAAATATATAATTAAATTAAATTTATCATTCATTATTGTGGGATGAATGGGTTCCTTGTGCGTGCGGACGACTAGATCATGTTGCGACGGTCCGGCGCCGGTATGTTTGGAAAACTGGAGTGACTGAGAAGGTGTGAATGAAAAGTGTTTAGGATTAGGCGATAGGAGAGTTTGTGTGTTTCTAAGAATGAAAGCGATGGATGCAGGAAAGAGAGTGCAAGCGAGATGAATGCAAGGGGGTGAAAGAGTGTAAAGCGTGGATGTTTGGGAAGAGGGCGGAGTAGAGCTGCGACTGCCTTGCGAGAGAGACTGCTAATTACGTCAGCGTTGTGTATCGTTTGTTCTTTTAAATATATTAGTATTAAGCAAAGTATTTCGAAGAGATTAATCTCTCCATTTCCCAAGATTCCTACATTATATATGCAAATGGTCACGACTTCCTATACCCTATATTTTCATGCTAATTCGTTTCAATACGGTACGCCGCGTATATGAAGCTCACAGTGGGGAGTGGATAGTGGAGTGCGAGTTGAGAGGTTCGCAGCGCCTTCCACGGCGAGTCAAGCTGCGCGAAACGGCCCTATTCTCTCGTAGGGCAGAGTATATATTCTGTTATATTTTAGTGTATTCAGCTATATTCAAGTATATTCTGGTATATTCTAGTGTATTCTGCTATACCCTATTATATCCTAGTATATTCTGGTATATCCTAAATAAATTCTATTAATTTACCAGAACATACTTGAATAAACTAGAATATAGCAGAATACACGATAATATACCAGAATATACTTGAATATAGCAGAATACAATAGAATATGCCAGAATATACTTGAATATAGCAAAATGCACTAGAATGTACCAGAATATACTTGAATATAATAAAATATAGAAGAATACACTAGAATATACCAGAATATACTTGAATATACTAGAATATAGCAGAATACACCAGAATATACAAGAATATACTTGAATAAACTAGAATATAGCAACATACACTAGAATATACCAGAATATACTTGAATATAATAAAATATAGCAGAATATACCAGAATATAACAGAATATACCAGAATATAACAGAATATACCAGAATATACCAGAATATACAAGAGTATATCAGAATATACCGGAATATACCAGAATATACAAATATATAGCAGGATATACCAGGATATACAAGAATACAGCAGAATATACTGGAATATACCAGAATGTACTTGAATATACTTTTATATATCAGAATAGTCTAGAATATTCCTGAATATACTTGAATATACTATAATATAGCAGAATACAAGAGAATTTACCAGAACATACTTGAATAAACTAGAATATAGCAACATACACTAGAATATACCAGAATATACTTGAATATAATAAAATATAGCAGAATATACCAGAATATAACAGAATATACCAGAATATACCAGAATATACTAGAATATATCAGAATATACCGGAATATACCAGAATATACAAATATATAGCAGGATATACCAGGATATACAAGAATACAGCAGAATATACTGGAATATACCAGAATATACCAGAATATACAAATATATACCAGGATATACCAGAATATACCAGCATATACTAGAATATATCAGAATATACCAGAATATACTTGAATATACCAGAATATACTTGAATATACCATAATATTACTAGAATATACAAGAATATAGGAGAATATACACGATTATACAAGAATGTACGAGAATATAGCAGAATATTGCAGAATATACCAGAATATACCAGAATATACTAGAATATAGAAGAATATAGGAGAATATACCTGAATATACCTGAATATACTAGAATGTACGAGAATATGGAAGAATATACTAGAATATACCAGAATGTACAAGAACATACCAGAATATTCCAGAATATACCAGAATATACCAGAATATAACATAATATTACTGGAATATAGAAGAATTTACGAGAATATACCTGAATATACCAGAGTATAGCAGAATGTACGAGAATATAGCAGAATATACTACAATATACCAGAATATACCAGAATATAACAGAATATACCACAATATATTAGAATATACCAGAATATACCAGGATATACTAGAATATAGCAGAATATACCGGAATATACCTGAATATACAAATATATATCAGGATATACCAGAATATACCAGAATATAGTAGAATATAGCAGAATATACCAGAATATACTTCAATATACCAGAATATACCTGAATATACCATAATATTACTAGAATATAGAAGAATATACGAGAATATACCTGAATATACCAGAATATACTAGAATGTACGAGAATATGGCAGAATATACTAGAATATACCAGAATATACCAGAATATACCAGAATATACTAGAATATAACAGAATATACCGGAATATGCTAGAATATACCAGAATGTAGTAGAATATACCTTAATATACTAGAATATACGAGAATATAGCAGAATATTCCAGGATATACCAGAATATACAAATATATAGCAGGATATACCAGGATATACAAGAATACAGCAGAATATTCTTGAATATACCATAATATTACTAGAATATAGAAGAATATACGAGAATATACATGATTATACAAGAATGTACGAGAATATACCTGAATGTACCAGAATATACTAGAATATACCAGAATATACTGGAATATACTAGAATATACCAGGATATACCAGAATATACCAGAATATACTAGAATATACCAGAATATACCACAATATTCAAGTACATACCAGGACATACCAGAATAAGCAAATATCTACCAGAATAAGCAAATATATATCCAGGATATTCCAGAAGATACTAGAATATACCAGAAGATACTAGAATATACCAGAATGTTCCAGAATGTACAAGAATATACCAGATTATACCAGAATATACCAGAATATACCAGAATATAACATAATATTACTGGAATATAGAAGAATTTTCGAGAATATACCTGAATATACCAGAGTGTACCAGAATGTACGAGAATATAGCAGAATATACTACAATATACCAGAATATACGAGAATATATCAGAATATACCACAATATACTAGAATATACCAGAACATACCTGAATATACTAGAATATACCAGAATATACTGGAATATACTAGAATATACCAGGATATACCAGAATATACCAGAATATACTAGAATATACCAGAATATTCCAGAATATACTTGAATATACCAGAATATACCTGAATATACCATAATATTACTAGAATATAGAAGAATATACGACAATATACCTCATTATACTAGAATGTACGAGAATATAGCAGAATATTCCAGAATATACCAGAATATACCAGAATATACTAGAATATAGAAGAATATACGAGAATATACCTGAATATACCTGAATATACTAGAATGTACGAGAATATGGCAGAATATACGAGGATATACCAGAATATACCGGAATATAAAATAATATTACTGGAATATAGAAGAATTTACGAGAATATACCTGAATATACCATAATATTGCTAGAATATAGAAGAATATACGAGAATATACCTGAATATACCAGAGTATACCAGAATGTACGAGAATATAGCATAATATACTACAATATACCAGAATATACCAGAATATAACAGAATATACCACAATATACTAGAATATACCTGAATATACCATAATATTACTAGAATATAGAAGAATATACGAGAATATACCTGAATATACCAGAATATACCAGAATGTACAAGAATATGGCAGAATATACCAGAATATGCCAGAATATAACGGAATATACTAGAACATACCAGAATATGCCGGAATATACTAGAATATACCAGAATATAATAGAATATACCAGACTATACCTTAATATTACTAGAATATAGAAGAATATACCAGAATATGCCAGAATATAACGGAATATACTAGAACATACCAGAATATGCCGGAATATACTAGAATATACCAGAATATAATAGAATATACCAGACTATACCTTAATATTACTAGAATATAGAAGAATATACCAGAATATACCAGAATATACCAGAATATACTAGAATATAGCAGAATATACCGGAATATACCAGAATATACAAATATATTACCAGGATATACCAGAATATACCAGAATATAACATAATATTACTGGAAATAGAAGAATTTACGAGAATATACCTGAATATACCATAATATTACTAGAATATAGAAGAATATACGAGAATATACCTGAATATACCAGAATATACCAGAATGTACAAGAATATGGCAGAATATACCACAATATACCAGAATATAACGGAATATACTAGAACATACCAGAATGTACCATAACATTACTAGAATATAGAAGAATATACGAGAATATACCTGAATATACTAGAATATACGAGAATATAGCAGAATATTCCAGAATATACCAGAATATACCAGAATATACTAGAATATAGAAGATTATACGAGAATATACCTGAATATACCTGAATATACTAGAATGTACGAGAATATAGCAGAATATTACTAGAATATACCAGAATTTACCAGAATATTCAAGTACATACAAGGACATACCAGAATAAGCAAATATCTACAAGGATATTCCAGAAGATAGTAGAATATACCAGAATGTACCAGAATGTACAAGAATATACCAGATTATACCAGAATATATCAGAATATACTAGAATGTACGAGAATATAGCAGAATATACTACAATATACCAGAATATACCAGAATATAACAGAATATACCACAATATACTAGAATATACCAGAATATACCAGGATATACTAGAATATAGCAGAATATACCGGAATATACCTGAGTATACAAATATATATCAGGATATACCAGAATATACCAGAATATAGTAGAATATAGCAGAATATTCCCAGAATATACTCGATATACCAGAATATACCTGAATATACCATAATATTACTAGAATATAGAAGAATATACGAGAATATACCTGAATATACAGAATATACCAGAATGTACGAGAATATGGCAGAATATACCAGAATATACCAGAATATACATGAATATACTAGAATATAGCGGAATATACCGGAATATACTTGAATATACCAGAATATAAACGAATATACCATAATATTACTCGAATATAGAAGAATATACGAGAATATACCTGAATATACTAGAATATACCAGAATATACCAGAATATACTATGATATCACTAAAATATAGCAGAATATACCAGAATATACTAGAATAGACCAGAATATACCAGAATACACCTGAGTATACCAGAATATACTAGAATATAGCAGAATATAATTGAATATACCAGAATATACCATAATATTACTAGAATTATACCAGAATATACCAGAATATACTATGATATTGCTAAAATATACCAGAATATACCAGAATACACCAGAATATACCAGAATATACTATAATATTACTATAATATAGAAGAATATACGAGAATATAACTGAATATACTAGAATATAGAAGAATATACTTGAATATACTAGAATATACCATAATATTACTAGAATATAGACGAATATACTAGAATATACTAGAATATACCAGAATATACCAGAATATACCATAATATTACTAGAATATAGCAGAATACACTGGAATATACCAGAATATAGCAGAATATACCAGAATATACCAGAATATACCAGAATATACTATGATATTACTAAAATATACCAGAATATACCAGAATACACCAGAATATACCAGAATATACTAGAATATAGCAGAATATACTTGAATATACCAGAATATACCATAATATTACTAGAATATAGACGAATATACTAGAATATACTAAGAATATACCAGAATATATCAGAATATACCAGAATATACCTGAATATACCTGAATATACTAGAATATAGCAGAATATACCAGAATATACTAGAATATACCAGAATATACCAGAATACACCTGAGTATACCAGAATAATACTAGAATATAGCAGAATATACTTGAATATACCAGAATATACCATAATAATACTAGAATATACTAGAATATACCAGAATATACTATGATATTGCTAAAATATACCAGAATATACCAGAATACACCAGAATATACCAGAATATACTAGAATATAGCAGATATACTTGAATATACCAGAATATACCATAATATTACTAGAATATAGAAGAATATACTTGAAGATACTAGAATATACCATAATATTACTAGAATATAGACGAATATACTAGAATATACTAGGAATATACCAGAATATACCATAATATTACTAGAATATAGCAGAATATACTGGAAATATCAGAATATAGCAGAATATACCAGAATATACCAGAATATACCTTAATATACTAGAATATAGCGGAATATACGAGAATATAAAAGAATATACTAGAATATAGCAGAATACACTAGAATATACCAGAATATACCAGAATAAACCGGAACATACGTGAATATACCATAGTATTACTAGAATATAGAAGAATATACTAGAATATACCAGAATATACTAGAATATAGCAGAATATACTTGAATATACCAGAATATACCATAATATTACTAGAATATAGCAGAATATACTTGAATATACTAGAATATACCACAATATTACTAGAATATAGACAAATATACTAGAATATACTAGAATATACCTGAATATACCATAATATTACTAGAATATACTAGAATATACCAGAATATACTATGATATTGCTAAAATATACCAGAATATACCAGAATACACCAGAATATACCAGAATATAGCAGAATATACCAGATATACCAGAATATACCTGAATATACTAGAATATAGCGGAATATACCTAGAATATAGCAGAATATACCAGAATATAGCAGAATATACCAGAATATTACTATAATATAGAAGAATATACGAGAATATACCTGAATATACTAGAATATAGCAGAATATACTAGAATATACCAGAATATAGCAGAATATAGCAGAATATACCAGAATATACCTGAATATACAAGAATATACCTGAATATACCAGAATATACTATGATATTGCTAAAATATACCAGAATATACCAGAATACACCAGAATATACCAGAATATACTAGAATATAGCAGAATATACTTGAATATACCAGAATATACCATAATATTACTAGAATATAGAAGAATATACTAGAATATACTAGAATATACCCGAATATTCCAGAATATACTAGAATGTACCAGAATATACCAGAATATACCAGAATATACCATAATATTACTAGAATATACCAGAATATACCAGAATATACTATGATATTGCTAAAATATACCAGAATATACCAGAATACACCAGAATATACCAGGAATATACTATGATATTGCTAAAATATACCAGAATATACCAGAATACACCAGAATATACCAGAATACACCAGAATATACCAGGAATATACTAGAATGTAGCAGAATATACTTGAATATACCAGAATATACCATAGTATTACTAGAATATAGAAGAATGTACTAGAATATACTAGAATATACCAGAATATACCAGAATATACTAGAATATACCTGAATACACAGAATATACTATGATATTGCTAAAATATACCAGAATATACCAGAATACACCAGAATATACCAGAATATACCAGAATACACCAGAATATACCAGAATATACTAGAATATAGCAGAATATACTTGAATATACCAGAATATACCATAATATTACTAGAATATAGAAGAATATACTAGAATATACTAGAATATACCCGAATATACCAGAATATACTAGAATGTACCAGAATATACCAGAATATACTAGAATATAGCAGAATATACCTGAATATACTTGAATATACCAGAATATACCATAATATTACTAGAATATAGACGAATATACTAGAATATACTAGAATATACCAGAATATACCAGAATACACCTGAGTATACCAGAATATACTAGAATATAGCAGAATATAATAGAATATACTAGAATATACCAGAATATACCAGAATATACCATAATGTTACTAGAATATACCAGAATATACCAGAATATACTATGATATTGCTAAAATATACTAGAATATACCAGAATATACCAGAATATACCATAATATTACTAGAATATAGCAGATTATACTGGAATAACCAGAATAAAGCAGAATATACCAGAATATACCAGAATATACCAGATTATACTATGATATTACTAAAATATACCACAATATACCAGAATACACCAGAATATACCAGAATATACTAAGAATATAGCAGAATATACTTGAATATACCAGAATATACCATAATATTACTAGAATATAGAAGAATATACTAGAATATACTAGAATATACCCGAAGATTCCAGAATATACTAGAATGTACCAGAATATACCAGAATATACTAGAATATAGCAGAATATACCTGAATATACTTGAATATACCAGAATATACCATAATATTACTAGAATATAGACGAATATAGACGAATATACTAGAATATACAGAATATATCAGAATATACCAGAATATACCTGAATATACCTGAATATACTAGAATATAGCAGAATATACCAGAATATACTAGAATATACCAGAATATACCAGAATACACCTGAGTATACCAGAATATACTAGAATATAGCAGAATATACTCGTATATATTCCAGAATATACCATAATAATACTAGAATATACTAGAATATACCAGAATATACTATGATATTGCTAAAATATACCAGAATATACCAGAATACACCAGAATATACCAGAATATACTAGAATATAGCAGAATATATATGAATATACTTGAATATACCAGAATATTACATAATATTACTAGAATATAGACGAATATACTAAAATATACTAGAATATACCAGAATATACCAGAATACACCTGAGTATACCAGAATATACTAGAATATAGCAGAATATAATAGAATATACTAGAATATACCAGAATATACCAGAATATACCATAATATTACTAGAATATACCAGAATATACCAGAATATACTATGATATTGCTAAAATAATACCAGAATATACCAGAATACACCAGAATATACCAGAATATACTATGATATTGCTAAAATATACCAGAATATACCAGAATACACCAGAATATACCAGAATATACTAGAATATAGCAGAATATACTTGAATATAACAGAATATACCATAATATTACTAGAATATAGACGAATATACTAGAATATACTAGAATATACCAGAATATACCAGAATACACCAGAATATACCAGAATATTACTAGAATATAGAAGAATATACTAGAATATACTGGAATATACCAGAATATACCAGAATATACCATAATATTACTAGAATATAGACGAATATACTAGAATATACTAGAATATACCAGAATATATCAGAATATACCAGAATATACCTGAATATACCTGAATATACTAGAATATAGCAGAATATACCAGAATATACTAGAATATACCAGAATATACCAGAATACACCTGAGTATACAGAATATACTAGAATATAGCAGAATATACTTGAATATACCAGAATATACCATAATATTACTAGAATATACCAAGAATATACCAGAATATACTCTGATATTGCTAAAATATACCAGAATATACCAGAATACACCAGAATATACTTGAATATACCAAAATATACCAGAATATACTATAATATACCAGAATATACCAGAATACACCAGAATATACTTGAATATACCAAAATATACCAGAATATACTATAATATTACTATAATATAGAAGAATATACGAGAATATAACTGAATATACTAGAATATAGCAGAATACACTAGAATATACCAGAATATACCAGAATATACCGGAAACATACGAGAATATACCATAATATTACTAGAATATAGAAGAATATACTAGAATATAGCAGAATATACCAGAATATAGCAGAATATACCAGAATATTACTATAATATAGAAGAATATACGAGAATATACCTGAATATACTAGAATATACCAGAATATACCATAATATTACTAGAATATTACTAGAATATAGCAGAATATACTGGAATATACCAGAATATATCAGAATATACCAGAATATACCAGAATATACCTGAATATACTAGAATATAGCGGAATATACTAGAATATACCTGAATATACCAGAATATACCAGAATATACGTGAATATAACAAAATATACCAGAATATACTATAATATTACTAGAATATAGAAGAATATACGAGAATATACATGAATATACTAGAATATAGCAGAATATACTTAGAACATACCAGAATATACCAGAATATACCAGAATATACCAGAATATACGTGAATATACCAAAATATACCAGAATATACTATAATATACTAGAATATAGCAGAATATACCAAAATATAATAGAATATACCAGAATATACCAGAATATACTATGATGTCACTAAAATATACCAGAATATACCAGAATACACCAGATATACCAGAATATGCGAGAATATAGCAAAATATACCAGAATATACTAGAATAGACCAGAATATACCAGAATACACCTGAGTATACCAGAATATACTAGAATATAGCAGAATATACTTGAATATACCAGAATATACCATAATATTACTAGAATATAGACGAATATACCTAGAATATACTAGAATATACCAGAATATACCAGAATATACCATAATATTACTAGAATATACCAGAATATATCAGAATACACCAGAATAGACTAGAATATACTAGAATATACGAGAATATACCGGAATAATCTAAATATAGCAGAATATACCAGAATATACTAGAATATACCAGAATATACCAGAATATACTATGATATCACTAAAATATACCAAGATATACCAGAATACACCAGAATATACCAGAATATGCGAGAGTATACCAGAATATACCAGAATATACTAGAATATAGCAGAATGTACTTGAATATACCAGGAATATACCATAATATTACTAGAATATAGAAGAATATACTTGAATATACTAGAATGTACCATAATATTACTAGAATATAGCAGAATATACTGGAATATACCAGAATATAGCAGAATATACCAGAATATACCAGAATATACCAGAATATACTATGATATTACTAAAATATACCAGAATATACAGAATCACACCAGAATATACCAGAATATACTAGAATATAGCAGAATATACTTGATTATACCAGAATATACCATAATATTACTAGAATATAGACGAATATACTAGAATATACTAGAATATACCAGAATATATCAGATATACCAGAATATACCTGAATATACCTTAATATACTAGAATATAGCAGAATATACCAGAATATACTAGAATATACCAGGAATATACCAGAATACACCTGAGTATACCAGAATATACTAGAATATAGCAGAATATACTTGAATATACCAGAATATACCATAATATTACTAGAATATAGAAGAATATACTAGGAATACTACCAGAATATACTAGAATATAGCGGAATATACAAGAATATACCTGAATATACCAGAATATACTATGATATTGCTAAAATATACCAGAATATACCAGAATACACCAGAATATACCAGAATATACTAGAATATAGCAGAATATACTTGAATATA